>NW_025335587.1:3739714-3858732 GCF_004798865.1 Varanus komodoensis | reverse complement strand
GATTGCTTCCTTAATGTAATACAATATATGTTAGAGCTGGAAAGACCTCAAGAAAACTTGTTCATATTTCTAATATATTGATCACACTATCAAATAATGCTAAAGGAAATTCCTGATGTAGATTCATGGATTGGGTTAACTTTTCAAAATGGAAAGAACACCTTAAAAATCTAATATTTAATGCTAAAATATGAAGGTAATCTGGAGTTTTCTAGCAGAATTCTGATACTGCCAACAAAAGCTTTGTTCAGCTTTATGTGCCAGTTGCCTTTTCCCTCAAGTGTATTTTGGTATAATAATTTTTATTACTAAATTTTATTGAATGTGGATTTTAGTGCAAGCCAGATGTAGCCTAAGTATTAGACTTTCCCTCAATTCCCCTCTTGGGAAATGAAAGATTGGTACCAACATTCAGTTGCTCCTTTTTCTTTACTAACCTTCCTTCCTTCCTTCTTTCTTGCACAGATTTTGTAAGCACAATCAGTCATCCTCTTATCAGATCAGTTTGGTCACTTCAGCAAAGCTAGCCTCAAAGAATAGGTTCATCATGAACAACAACAACAATCTATTTAAAATATATTGGAAGAATTCCAAACTCCTGTATTAAGAGGGGCAGTTGTAATTCCTGCAGGATAAAGAACGATAAAGAAATAAAATGCTGTAATCCTCCACAAATGTGGCTGACATTAAAATCTAGCTACTGACCATCTGATATTTTTTTCTCTGGAGTAGTCCCAGTTGCATTTTAATGCTGCCAATTGTGCTGGCAGTAGCGAGACACAATTCAATTCATATTCCGCTCTGAAAGGTGCCCAGCCCTTGTATGTAGCTCCTCTTCAATTAAAGCTGTAGACAAAAAATCCTCAATGGGAATCTGTTGCTGCAAATTAATTATTCACCACAGACTGAGCTATAATTTAATCAGTGCAATAATCCTTTGCACGTCTGTAGCACCTTTCATCCAAAAATCACATGACAGTCATGGGTTAGTTTATGACAATTCTTAGCATGTGTTCTTGAGAGGAATTAGAGTAGGTTGTTTAACTGTTCATGGATCTTTTGGATCTTTGTGAGGCAATTGAAGGGGAATTGTTAACAATGTGACTAAATGTGAATGTATGTTTCAGGACAACTGTTTTATTGTTCAGTAAGCATACAGGTGTTGTTCCCTTGATGTTACATGGAGACCAAACATCTTTCACAAAGATGGTTCTTTTACTGCAACAAAATAACGTTTTCTAACACTCAAACCACATCATTTTATTTTGAGAAAAATACCCGTTATTTCATCACTTGCTTACTCAGAGTTCGATTAATGTTAGCTGACTGCACTGAAAGCAGGTCTGAAGTAATACAGATGTTCTGAGGCATTTGATCTTGAGCAGTTCATCATTCACATATGCGATGCAGGACTTCACACAGGATTCATCATGGGACAAACAGGCACATATGCACCAAACTAAGTAAAGCTGCTTCACACCCTTTTGCAAAAGGTAACCACAAGTGCTGAGCTGTGTCAGAGCAAAGGCCAAAGGTTTGCACAGTAGCCAACTGGATAACTATGGGAAGTCCAGATCAGGACATGCATGAATAGTACCCTCTTGCCTGTGTCACTAGCAGCTGGTATGTGGAAGAATATGCCCCTGAAGCTGGAGGTCATATATAGCCATCAACAGTCTTATCCTCCATGAATTTGTTAAATTCCCCCATTTGAAGCCATCCAAGTTGGTGGCCTACACTACATCATGTAGTGAAGGTTTAGAGGGCCTTCTTAAAGAAATATCCTCTGAAGAGGTGAAGAGGATGGAAACTAGAAGAGGGGCATTTTTGGTGGTTTCATCCCATCTCTGGAATAGGCTCCCCAGAGTAGAATGACTGGAACCCCCATTGCAATAGTTTTGGTGCCAGGCAAAGACAGTTCTTTTTTCCAGACATTTTAGTAATTAATGGTGTTGAACTGATTTTAAATTCTGTATGGATTTTATGGATGGTTTTAGTCTACTATATGTGCTTCAAATAATCTAAGTTAATGATCTATGTACTTGCCAAAATTGTATTATTTTTGTATTTACTTGTTTTTATTTAATTGTTTATTTAACTTATTTAATTGTTCACCTCCCAGAGAATCCTATATAGAACTATTGCTGCAGTTTATGACTTTAATAAATCATGTAATAGCAATAGTCTCCTTTTGCTCAGCCCACAATATTGTAACTTTTTCTTACTTATAGGGGACCTATTCCAGTCTCTTGATGATTTTGGTTGCCTTTTCTAGTACCTTTTCCAGATCTACAGTCATTTTTGAGTCATGTACATGGTATTCCAAGTATGGTCATGCCATGTATTTGTATAAAGGTGTGATGATAGTTCCACTTTATTTTGAGATGCCAGGACTTGGGTAAATTTCCAAATGTCTGTATTTGTAAAGTTACAGAAATGCATAGTGATTCACTCGTTTAAGTTAGGAGATAGCATATCTTGCCTAAACTGTATTGTGTAATTTTAAGGCCTTTTCCTGTGCATCTGAATGTCTACCAGGGAATAACAGTACTTTAAGAAGAAGTAATTTTGAGGCTTCAATTGACTGTAGAATGTCGTACAGTTCCAGTTTTCTACTTTTGTCTGTTATAAATTTTGCAACAGAAAAGACAGAAAAACAGTGGAATCTGTGAATGACCCAAAACTATTTTATTAACCAAATAAAATACAATCCACATATAAAAGACTGCCTAAAAGGGGAAAAAGCTTGTACATGTTTATGCCTGATGAGCACACATTCTGTCTAATTCCTTGGAAATCACATTTTTTTCTTTTCAGAAACATGTTTCCCGCCAACCTTGTTGAAGCCACTTTTAAACAGGTGAGTGTCTGGATCATTATTAGTTTTGGCACTACAGAAACATTCCCCTTAAATAAACATGCTCCTCAGGGCGTAATGCAAGTCCACTTCGAAGCATAAGGAGTTTTTTCTGTTCGTTTCAGAAGACATTCAGAAAGAATAATCTCTTCCTTATAGGTACGAATGCCAAGTAATCAGTTCATACATGTCTTGCATTTCTCTCTCTTGCTGACTTATAAAGATGAAAAACCTTACAATACCTGATATAAAATTATGTATAAACAGAAGTATGCACATATTTTTAAATAACAGTATGAAAATGCAGATTTATTTTTTAAAAACTCTTAAATTATCCCCTCTTTTAATGCTAATTCTTCTCTAAGTCACATGGAGGCAGGTAGTAGATCAGATTGAGGCAAGAGGTGTTAACTAAAGTGGTAGAAAGCTTTAGTTTTCAACCCCCACAAAGTAGAGTATGGGCTTGGTTTCTAACGTTAATTTTGCAACATGTGGATTTTAGAGAAGGGCTATAATTTGCCTTCCTGTGCAAAATGGCCCAGGTTCAATCTGTGGCATCTCTGGGTTGGGTTGGCAGGGAACATTAGGTTGCAGAACGACTTGCCTGAAGCCCGGGAGCACTACTGTGAGGCAACCTGCACAGTAGGGAATACTGTACTAAAGACTACTGACCCGATTGTATGGCAACCTCCTCTTTTCCCAAGATTTGCATGTATATCCTTAGACTGTGCAGCTCTGCCATGAAATAGTCCTGGGCAGCTTGTGATTCACTGGGCCAAATGAAACTTGCAATGTTGTCTCGGGAATTTTATCAGCCTCCCAGTTTTGCTTTAAAAAATGCTATTTTTAATTAATAAAACAAGTATATGGGCAAAAGCAGTGCTCTCAGCAGTTATATTTAAAAATGACCATTTCACAAAAGGAACACTATGAAACAATCAACGGAAGAGCACAGGCTGGCTGTTTAAACCAAACCATACAAACATTTCATCACAAGTCTGCTGAAATAAAACAGTCTTCAGCAATGTGCAAAAAGGGTCAAGTGTTTCATATTCTGGGTGCATCTACTGAAAAGGTGCTCACTCTCTTGCCCTCGCTTGTCTTGTCAAATGTACTTAGATAAAACACAGAAAGGCTCTTCCTTCTGTGCTATGGGTGGTGAGTGTTCTGAGAGATACTGAGACACAAATTGTATAAATCCAGCATAAAATCTACATTCTTCACATCTTAATAGAGTTGGCCAGATTTGATTCATCCTGTTTGTTCCCAAATTTCATAGATGAAATTATGAAAACCTTCATAATGTGCCCATACTCATCCATGCAAGCTTGTCCCCATTTGGCTGTTGTACAATGCTAATAACTCTTCCCTACGCATTGCATATTGTGTGTGTGTTGCCTGCAGTGGCCTTTTCTAAAGTTCTGAAGCAAGTTTGCTAGTAAACTGACATAGCAAGTTCTCCCCTGCCCCCTCCCCCTGCCAATGGAATAAGATGACTGAGAAATTTTAAGTACAAAACTAAAATATAAACCGAGTGAGACAGTATTTCCAGATTAAACATTCCTTGCACCATTGCTCTGCTCATCCACAGATTTCTGTGTTTGTGTTTGTGTGTGAGGGGAGAAGGTGTCTGGACAATAACTCCTTTCATCTGTAGCTGTCCCATGTTTTCCCATTGCTTCTTTTGTCTTTTCTCTTACTGAGGAAAAGGCATTTAATAAGAAAGATGAAGCAGCCCCACAATGCTTTCTTATAGACCCCTCTTTCTGGAAGCAACCTCAGTTTCCTTGTCTATGCTGGAGAGCAAAGTAATCCTGTTTCATTGAACAGACAGGTTTGGAAGCACAAAGTATATTCATATTTAGTTCTGAGGGCATTAAGGGCGAGTCACATATATTTTCATCCCCAATCAAAATGTAGCTGCCTCGTTAGTGGTAGCGACCATCTAAGATGCAGGGGACTGCAGAAGGATGTCCTATCCAATTAAAGCATTTCCAGTGAGAGAAGCTAATTCCCTGAACTGGAAACTGACCAACACACCTTACACAAATGTGTGCATCTTCAGCTCCAGACGGAGCATGTTAAGTAAGAGGAAGGCCTTGAACAAATCCTTTCCCTTACTTGGAATCCACTTGTGATGTAAGAAAAGGCTTTGAGTAAAATTTGCAGGTGCTGCTGCTAATTATGGTGTTTAGAGCATTAGGTGTGTAACTGTTTTTCTTAAGTGTCACATTCATTTGGTATACACATGACTGAAATCAGTCAATGGAAATTACTGTCAGACAAGGCAATAGGGAATAGGAACATTTTCAGATGTGAGACTTTCCCTATAATACATTTCCACAGGGTTACACATTATCATGATATTACAATTTTACTTTTGGGTTTACAATTTGGAAAACATCCCTAGACTTTGATTTTTGCAAGCCACCCTCACTCCTTTTGATAACTTCCCATTATATCTGTACAGTTTTAGGCCAATAGTTTAGTCTTTTCTCCAGTTTATTATATTTATGTGTTCCAATGCAATAAAGGAGACTTCTGCCATTGCCTAGGCTTTGGCTAGTGCTTCTAGAATATGGAAGCCAAATTAAAAAAAAAAACAGCAACAACAACTTTGCATGAACCACAGCACACACATGAACATACTTTTTCTCAACAATCAAAATATATATTTGCATGGTGTGTCAGAGTGTAGGGAAAATAATGTAGTGGCTAAAAACTGACCTAAGCCATGAACCTGTTCAGGCAAGTCTATTTTTATTCCTTTCACAAAAGAGAAATTAACATTTCACCTTAAGGCCAAACTGTTTGTTCAGAAGAAAGTAAGGGAGTTGCATTCTAACTTCCCTTCCTTGAAAAAATAATGGAATGGAAGGCAGATTTTTAACCTTTCCTATCCCTCTTTAGGCTTCTGTGACACTGCAAATCTGATCCTGTTGGTTTGCAGACCCTGAGAAAGGCGTGGGATTCAGTTGCAGGGGAAAGGGGTGTAGATGGAAGACAGCTTTTTTCAGGAATCCCCACCAATACTGTATGAACAGATGAGCAGCTAATAATCCAAGCTACGTTCGTCACTCCTGTGATTCCCTCATAACTGTACACATAACATGGGACATGGGGAAAGTATTTGAGATGAGAACCAGGGGAGGCGACACTTATTTTATTTACTTGATTTGTATATGCCTTTCTACCAAGAAAAATAGCACTCCACACTTCACCTTTCCTTCGATACTGATTCAATTCCAAACTTCAGGTAAAGGTGCGAATTTAAATGGAGTTCCAGGAATATCTTCTGGGGTTAGTCAGAATTTCATCACCTTCCTTCCCAAATCTATGAGAGTTTCCCCCAACTACTGTTCCCTCTGAGAATGTCCCCTAAGCACCACCCAATTCCCAGTTATCTGGCAATTGTGTGGTTGGGACCATGATTTGCGTCAGCCAAATTTCGGAATAATGGATATATTCTACTGAAAACCACATTTCTTCCATAGTTGGAGTACATGTGAGAGGGGACAGTTATTTCTCACAGATATTTCTTTCTTTGTTGAGAAGTCCATACATTTAAACCTCAAACAAGATGTTTCTGAATATAATGGAGATGTCTTCGGCTCTTTCAGTACCGAACCAAAAGCATCCCTATTGTCAAAGCCAACAAGGCAGCATCTGAAAGCACCACTCACCGAATCATCATCTATGGGGTGCAGGATGAAAATGGATCCAATATCCAGAATTTTGCCTTGGACATCACACCACCACCTGAAGTGATTTACAAATCAGAGCCTGGCACCAGTGAAGGCATGAATGTGTTGGGCATTGTAATATTCTCTGCCACAATGGGTATGTGTTCGAAACCTATACATGGAAGACACACATACACTGACTGAAGTTGTTATTGGTACAGGAAAGTCGTCTTTCTGTTTAGAATTTCCAATTTCATTTTTACCTCTTCCCATTCCATGAGTCATCAGTATTCAGCATCTCTGCTAGGAAAAAATGATTCACAGCTTTGAGTAGTTAAGTATTGTGGGTGAATTTTCAGTGGCCTGGGAACACTATGTGCTATTTTTAACAAGCCTACCTTGCTTTGCCTTTCCCCACCAGGAGGTTTTTGCTTTCCTCTGTAACTCATAGAGATTTTGCAAGGAACTTGAATGAGAAACAAAGGGAGGTTTGTGTATAGGATATAACTTTCATTTAGCACCTGTTGCTAGGCTCATATATGGCTACCCTAAGGCATAAGTGAAACTATGTGTTGCTACACAAGGGTCACAATGACTACATCTGAAACAGCTGATAAATCATTATAAGAACAATTCCTTCAAAAGCTAAATCTCTTTTTCTGTGTGGGAAAAATGCAAACAAGAAGGTATTTGGTCAAGAGATAATCTTGCTAAGAGATTGTTAACAATGCTATTGTTAACATTTGAGGAGCAGATGCTTAGTTTGGATGTTTCAGTAGAACAACAGGATTAAAAGAACCTTCAGAAACTTAAATAAACATGTGGGAACAGTCTGATAATTTCCCTTTACATACACACACACACACTAGTATTTGAGTCTGCCAGCAATATTGGGCTATGAAACTGGAAAAATAAATCCAGCATGAGATATTATTGCAGTCAACCAAGCTCAACAAAAGAGCAGAAAAGGAGAGTAACTGCAGGAAGGATCAGCATGTGGACTTCTTGCATGCTTCCTAGAAGATAGTTTGCTGGTGACACTAGCTTGACGCACAACTGGGCATAGAAGAATCTGGTTTGCATGTAGCAAAAGCAGGTTGCGTATAGATTGAGTATGGGTTGTTGTTCAGTCATGAGTTACTATGTCAGTCCTACATTATAGTTTAACTCTAAGTTGTTAACTGCTAACAAAGAGTTCACAACCCAACAATAAACCATGGATTTCATTCTGACTTGTTTGTGGTTAACAGCCCATAGTTAAACAATACTGCACAGAATGCACATAACAGGAACCTATAGAACAACTAAGTGACAAACCATGTTCAAACCATATTGTGGGCTGTTGTTACAGGCAAACCAGGCTGGTGTTTATCCAGATTGTCCCTCCTGGCTTTTTTCAGGTTGGGAAAAAATAATAGTAGAACATTACAAAGATGTGTATGAACTACTATTGTCCAGACAACTAACTTCCAATGTGCATTAAATACACTATACTTTTCCAGGAGAGTTGTCATCACCACCACCATCAGTAAAAACAAGCTGCATGGAACAAAGTCTACCTTACATCACACCTTTATAGACCAATAGAGTGTGAAATGCATCATGTGGTTCCTAGCAGGCTACTCAGCAAGATTCAAGATACAAACAAAGAAACATTGGTTGTAACTAATTTCAATTGAAATCAGCAGAACTTGGTAGTTATGATTAACAGTGCAAGTATCCTACATATAGAAGTAAGTCCCACTGAGTTCAGTGTGGGTTTCTCCCAGGTAAGTTGTTATAGGACTGCAGCCTTGGTCCTATTGCATCAACATCAAATTTGAGTGCTTACATTACAGGGGAGACAAGGTTCCCTTACATTGTGTGATGGCCTCGTTAGCTATTTAGGCTACAGATGGATGGATGGATATGATTAGACTAAAACTGGGGAGAGTGGTTTCTTCTATAGTTGAACAACTTTTTAAATGGAACATGAGTTGTGGCTAACTTTTCCTGGACGTTATTTGCTCATGTGTTTGTGTGCTGTCACATGTTGTTGGTTCTTTAATGTTCACATATTCCAAAATGTCATTTGCATTTAAACAAAGCTTCATTGACCTGCTATACAAGGTTCAGTCAAGTAGTTCACAGTATGTCCTGCAGAGAGCAGTGGAATATTTAACTGACTTAGCCCTCTCTTCTCATTGGTTTACCTCCAATGTGCATTGTCTCCAGTCTGAGTGATACAGATTTTATTTAAACCGCTAATTTAGCTGGCATTATTTACCACATGTTCAGATGGAGGTTTGACTCATGAGCTGGACTGCTTCCTCATGAAGAAGAACATTTCATGGCATTCAGCAGTAAACCCTAGATTTTGGAACAAGTATGTCAGCAGATTTATCTAAATGAAAAGCTGCTTAACCCTTTTCAACTGTGAAGAGGCAACCAGAATCCAGAAAACTACTCCCTTTATTTCTGCTAGGGAGAAGCAGCACACCATCACATGAGCAAACAGTGTCCAGAATACAGTGTCCTCCAAAGGACATTGTTGCTTTTACATCATGGAACATGAAGACCTTATTGGGGGAACGGCCAGAGCACCATGCTTGAGTGCATACTTCATATGCATGTGGTCCTAGGATCAGAGGTGGCAGGTGGACTCCAGTCACAAGGTAACAAAGGAAAGTCCTCGTGTGGCACCAAACATAGCTCTGAACTACCTTGGATAGGCCTCACGTATTGTTCTTTTACCTGCCTCATGGCCCCATCTGTACTACCTCATGCTAACCAGATAAAGCATATCCCTGATCTCTTGTGGGTTGGGCAGTCTGTTTTCTTTAGTCTAATGCTTCCAAGTGAGCCATACGTTCCATAAGCTTGATGCCAATATCTTTTCTAGGAGATTGCTTTCCTAGCCACTGCTGACACCCATCCCCTATAATTACCCTTGGCTCATTCTGGAACATTTGATTTGGAATAAATAGTTAATTCTAGCCTGGTACCACTTGAACAATAGTGGATCACCCAAGATAAATTATTACAGATACTTCCACAGCAGAGAATGACAGTCATTGCCTGCTGGGAGAACATATCATGCATGAATGTATTCCAACTAGGACAGCTGAAAAGAGTGGATTTAGGCTACAATCCTAGGCGCACATCTCCTGGCAAGAAGGTCAGCTAAACACAGTTATCTGAAAGCATCCCATTGAGTAAACATTTATAGGATTGGGCTGCACCGAATCAAATGCAAGACATGTTATTTGAATGGCATGGTGTCAGTCATATGGAAGATATTAAAATGTTTTTGATCAGAGGAGTTATATTTTGGAAATGTTGAAGCTCTTTACAAATTGAGGAGCAAAAAAATGATGCACAAAACTTTTGACACAGTATTGCGCCCTCCCCACCAAGAGCTCGTGCATGTTCAGTTGGATCTGAATTGGGTCTTGTCATGTCAAATACATCCCATAATTGCAGCAGTGTTCTACTTAGTCCTTTTTTCCCTGAGGCAGCTAATCACTGCAATCTACTTTTGAGCTGAAATTTGAGCTCACACATATCTACTACATGGCCTCTAGGTGGAGCTGTACTGTAGTGGAATAGCACAAATCTACAAGGAGGAACAAGGCTTTCAGAGTTGTTTTCTATGCTGTAAAACAAATAGCTAGGAAAGCACTCTGGAAAAAAAAGAGAAACTGGAAGATCAAGATGTTGGCTAATGAACACATCATGAGAGTGTCTCAGGCAGAAGAACTATCAGAATACAGCAAGGATTGCGGAAGCATTTGTGAGATAAAAGCAATGCATCCATTCTTGTCTGCCCCTGAACATGTATGTAAAATCTACCCCACCTTTCCATCATTCTTCTCTTCAGCTGGTGGAAAGGGAGACAAAGGAATTCGGAAGAAGCAGGATAGCTAAGAATCCGTGAAGTCACACTGATGTCAAACTACAGGCATGGAGGTGGGACACGCTGTCAGTCACACTGGGAAATAGGCCCACAGTTAATTTTCATATGGGCTGCAGTTCTTCCTTCCTCCTCCTCCATCCCCCACCCCAATGTTCAAAGGGAAAAGCTCCTTCTTCCAGAGGAAACCATATCATTCCATTGGTAGATAATACAAATGAAATGTTTCCCCCTTTATAGCTTTTAACTGGGGAAATTCTTTTAACCCTGGTCTAAAGCTGACATTTCATGCTTGTGCTGAACTAAAACACTGAACTGTCTTCCACTTTCTGTTAGCAGGAAGGAGTGACATAGTTCATAAAATATAGTGTGAACATCTGAAATTATGGCTAGATGAAGGCTAACCAGCATGGTTGTGAGATGGCTGGGTCTGACAGTGGATTATTTTGCTCCCTGTTGAATCAAGAACACTGAAAAATCTGGAACCTGTTCTACATCCACAGATGTGAGCTCTGAGGCTTGGCTTAGGATCTAAACACATTTACTCTACAAGCAGATGGGCACATATATCAACTCTACCACAAAGTCATTCCCACTCAGTTGTTTTCAAATGCACTTTCTTGTTTAAATGCTTCCTTGTCTAACCTGCATTTTTCCAATCACTAATCGATGACTAAACCTTGGCCTCCATCTGATTCCACCTGGTTCTTGGTTTAGTGTCCTGGTGCTGGAAGGAACTATTATCTGGGTTTTTTTAGCACGAAAGGTGGCCTAATCTTTTGGCAATATACGATTAAGGCTGCAAGCCTGGAATAAGTCCCAACCAGCCTGGTGAGACTTATTTCTGAGTAGATTAGCAACAGACTGTGCTGCAAGCCTGCAGTTCTGGGTAGGCCTCCTTGGGAGTAAGCCCCCTTGAACACAATGGCATTCCAAAATGAACATGCAAAGGAGTCCACTGTGCAGCAATTTTCTCCTGTGCTAATCATGTAATTACGTCTCGCTATTGTTACTTTAGAATAAGAAGTAGAATACAAAGTACAAAAAGATTATTTGTAACATGAAAGTGCATTCTGGGAATTGAGGTTTAACATTCGATATTATATTTATTTGTACGCTGCCCCCATAGCTATAGGCTGTCTGGGTGGCTCACAACATATGATACAGCAATTAAAATAAGGAATTCAAATTCATATCACAATAAAATATAGCAAACAGCAATAAAGAATAAAAGCAATAAAATAAGCTAAAGTAGAATAAGGTAATATGATATAAGAGGAAACATAAAATTAATTAATATATGTGTAATTACATGTAAATTATATAATTCACATTATATACACATTACATTATATACACATTACATCATAAACACCTTGTGCATATGAACTCAGAAGCCCACCAAGCCAATCAGCAATGGGTGGTGTCTGCACATGTGTTACAAACCTCCTGCTTCTCTTTCTTTCTATCAAAGACTGAAAATAGGAGTGAGTCAAGCTCCTGTAAGGGAAAGCAGAAGAATTCTTCTAAGTAGCTCATTCAAACCGTAGGCCTGAACTGTCCCTGTGGGTGTCCAGATCCTAAACACAGTGACAGATTCCCCTAAAGGGGATGATGATTCCATGACATGGAGGTGCAAGGGACATACATCTGTAGAAAGGTAGCTTCCATGCACCAAATTTGAATGAGAAGGGTATGTAGCCCTATCCACAAGTTCACTGTACATTATAAGACCAAAGGGTGCTAACTGGTCTCTCCTGGCTCCTTCAGTGAGGGTGTTTTCAGCAGCCACTCAACAATCATGACATTCCCTTCTGATGGAGATTCATTCAAGCCTGAACCCAGACATCATGCAAAAATAATGTAAACATTTGTGTTTAGTATTTAATCTGTGGGTTAAAGCAGATACATGTCTGCTTTTATAATTCATAATGTATTTTTAAAAGATATTGCTTCCAGCCATTATCTGTTCTGATAGGTCACACTGAATAAACAGGGAATTTAAACTGTGGAAGTTAGCAGAACATAATAATTTTATTGCCTATAGCAGAATGTAATATTTTATTACATATAGCATATCTATACAATATAAACATACAGTAGATATGCTATTTTATTACCTATAACACATATTTTTTGTTTTTTATTGTTAGTTGGTTAGTTACCGTGTATAGAAATTAGTCATCTGGAATTTCATAAACGTTTGCTTGTTTTCTGCTATGGCTACCATGGAAGAAAGCTAAGTGCAGCCTGCTAGGTTGTTGGATTTTTCAATCAAATTTTCCACTATAATTTGGACTGAAGCCTCCAAATTTAATTCACTGCCACCAGATGTCTAATGTATGTTCACTGCCCCTTTGCAAAAGGAAGACTTTGTTGTATTTAGTGGGGCTTACAGAGCAATTGCCATGTCGGGCAGAAAGCATCGGTTCTAAAGCCCTGCCATCTTCTGCAGACAGGGCAGGGGGAAGAATGGGGAGCAGGGTGACTTTGTTCCTTAAAGAACGGCACCATTGAAAACAATAGGAGGACCAATCCAGGGAGTGAGGGGATTTTAGATCCAGAACATTGAGGTAGCCCCTGAGTGCCCAACTGGGGCCTCATCCATGAGTGGGAACACCTCTGACAGGCTTACAGAAGGCCTCTATGGGAAGCAGGCCTACCGCACTAATAAAGGGGCACTTACATCTTGTGCCAAGCCTCTAAAGTTATTTCTGAGAAGGTATGCACAAGATTGCACTGCCTATCATTTTTCAGGAGTACAATTTAAAAAAAAGCAAAAATTTCTTTGAGAGCAACAGTGGTTGGCCTATATTACTGTACCAAAGACTCCATTTAAAATTCTGTGATCCAAATATTCAGTGGTTTAAATTATCCAAGCCTGAAATAGTAACATAGATTTCTCAGAAACAGAATTTTGGCATTTATTTGTTTTTCTGTTGTTAGTTTCCTGCCATTTGATAGCCATGTAACGTAGACAGTGGAGATGAGACTCATGGTATGCGGGGATTCCATAGGTGCAATGAAAAATGAGACAGTTCCAGCTTTGTGAATTCAGGTCCCAGGTGGAGGCAGCTGTTTAGGAAATACAAAAATATCTACGGATAGCATGTACACATTTTCAAGACAGCAAATAGGATGTGATGAGAGGACAGATCAGACCGCTATGCGAGACTCAGGAGTATGCTTAACTATCCTTCCACATTCGGAGGGTAATCTTTGCCAAATTGGCCCCAAGTGCCCAGGCACTGAAGTAATGCAAACCAAATATGTGAAGCGTGCATTATTCATCATTCATAATTGTTGGCATGTGCTGCACACAAACATGTCGAAATAACAGATAGCATAATTCCATCTGGTGGTTCAAACTTGAATTTATTAGTGGAAACTCATATGAAGGTGAGTAAAATGAAACCAAGATGTTTATCTGTTTGCAGGAATAATGCTAGGCAGGATGGGGAACAGCGGCGTTCCTTTGGTCAGTTTCTGCCAGTGCTTAAATGAATCTGTCATGAAGATAGTGGCTGTTGCTGTATGGTGAGTAAATTCCATGTTTGGAAAAATCAGCACTTGCAACTGTAAGCACATTTCAGCCATTGGTTCAGAGGAGTTGGTTTCAGCCATGGAATAAGGCTACATAAATTCCAAGCATCTAAGTCTGTCTAGGGCTGTTAATAAGGTGGATCTGGATATGTATGGTCCATCCATTTCCTGGCCTGCTGACTGTTATCAGTAGGAGCTCAAGCACTATATTGGTGCCAAATGCCCTGTCTATGTTTCTTCTAAACAGGTTTTCCAGCTTTCTGGCTTCATGGAACCCTGTCCGACCTCAGCATTGATCCCTCTTCTTGAAGTGTGCCAGGGAACACCAGCAGTGGGGTACCTGAGGGGTAAACATGGTGGCCAGGCTTTATTGCTGACCTACATGGAGAGTCAAAGCTAAAATCCTAGATTCTCAAGAAGCCACGTGTGGGAGTTAGATATGCCCATAAGAGGGCCGGTGTGATATGGTGTTGTATTGGACTGGCAGTCAGGATACCCAGGTACAGGTCCCCAGTCAGCCACAAAGCTCACCAGGTGACTTTGGGCTAGCCGCTGACTCTCTGTCTAACTCAGCTCTCAGGGTTGTTGTTGTGAGAATGAACTGCAGAGGAGAACTTGGGTTCCTTGCAAGAGAAAGGAAGGTGGCATGTAAATGTGATGTAATAAAGAAGAAAGTTTTCTTTCAAGAAAGCTGATTTGCCCATTCCCTGCTTTATATTATAATAAATTATTTATTTATTTATTAATTCCTGTAGTGCCCATGAACTGAAGCTTTCTGGGCAGTTCATAACACTTTATCACTGTGAAGCTCATGGTAAGCTTCTGAGGAATCATAGGGATCTTTGGGACATAATTTTGAAACTGCTGTAAGGGCTAAGGAACCTGTGGGAGACCCATGATGCTTCCAATCTCTTTCTTTGCTTTCTTTCTTCTTTTTACTGCAGTATACTTCAGGTACTGCAAAAGTAGATCATTGCCCTCAGGGCATTTGTCCATGTAACATTTGCACTGTGGGCTGGTTTTGCAACTAAAGTCAACTCCCTGGCTTGCCAGCACAGGGAAAAATATGAGCTTAAAAAAAAAAAAGATTTCCCTCATTCTCTTCCATGGGAAAACAGCAGCTTGGGGAATCAGTTTTAATTCTACAAATGCTCCAGGATGAAAGTATTAAGCACACACACTAACACACCATGTTGCTACTGCAGTAAAACTTACAACCTTCAAAGGGTACAATTTGTTTGTCTGTTGTTGGTTCTTTGTTGGTTTTGTTTTTAATTGGGAGCCTTAACTACTCAAGGCTCTCCTATTTGGAGTGTGAAGTTTGGTTCCCTGCTAATTCTGGGGAAGTGAAGGGGGATAGCAGGCCATTTACCCACACAGAAACTGTTTAAAAACCCCTCTAAATAGTCTGGAACTGACCATGGTAATATAGGATATTGCAGTAAAAAGGCTGTTTCACAGACCTAGTAAGTATCTTCTATAGGTATGTTAATTTCCTTCAGTGTTGGTGTGGATATGTCCTTTCATATGGTCTCTCTCTCTCTTTCTCTCTCCCTCAATTTTTCTCCTTCGTTCAGGTATTTTCCATTTGGAATAGTGTTCCTTATTGCTGGTAAGATCTTGGAAATGGATGATCCATCAGCCATTGGGAAGAAGCTAGGATTTTATGCTATTACTGTAGTTTGTGGCCTGGTGGTACATGGACTTTTTATTTTACCAATGATGTACTTCTTCATTACCAAGAAGAACCCCATTGTCTTCATTAGAGGGATTCTTCAAGCCTTGCTTATTGCTCTGGCCACATCATCCAGGTACTATGATCTTGATGCAGTGAATGAAACACTGGAGCAATAGCTTCCAAATTTTGAAAAAAGGAGTCATCAACAGAATTTGACCTTGCAGCTCCCCCCTCCTTGGGGAGGGGGAACACAGACCTATATTTTCTATACATGTGCATGTAGATAAAAAAATAATCCGGAAAGCCGCATATGTCTTGTTAAAGGCATTTTAAGGTAACCTTAACATACTACTGAAGGTTGGATTTAAACACCTTGCAGAAGCCGATTATGTATATCCATTTCAGTCTGTCTTCTCCTTTAATATCTGGTTACAAGACATATGATAATAGTAGAACTCTGGAAAGACACGTTCCCTTTAATGCATTCCAGATAGGGACTACTTAGGGACTAAGGTATTTGAACTGCACAAAGTAATGTAGGAGGAATTAAAGGTAATAAATGCAGTATGTCTTTGAGAAGCCAGCTTGAAGTTTGGGCCCTGACTTCCTTCTGAGCACAGGGCATGTCCAGTATTGAAGCCATCAGTAGAACTGCAGTTTTGTGCAGATGTGACTTGCCAGCACCATCTTGATTTTGGGGGTGGGGCTTAGTAAAATGGCATTTAGTGGATCCCCATTTGCTTTGGTGGACTTGGTAATAATGGCAGTGGCTGGCAGCAGCATTGGCATTAGACGACAGCCTCTAATTTCCCATAATGCTCCTGACATAGCATTACGCTAGGGCAGGGTGGGGAATTTAAATGGTGATTGCAGTTGCCCATTCACTTTCCTAAAGGGCCTGGGCAACCCTCAGTGGGGGGTCCTGCTGGAATGAAGCAACTACTTGAGGGAGCATGTGCTGGGCCTTCAAGATCGTAGCAGTACATGCAGCAGAAGCTGAGCTCTGCTGCCAGCTTGCATGTTTAGGGGCCACCAACATGGCTGTAGCTGTAAGGATGAGTACTCATGTGCACAGAATGGTGACTAAGTATGAGATTTCTTCTCTGTTTGCTCTCACAAATACTTCCCTTTCGAAAAGTATGGTGGCCAGCGACTGACTTTGACAAGAGCCCATTTAAACAATCTGGTCATACCACGACATCTACTGCTAGGTTCTCGGGCTTTTATTTAATTTCAGCTAGTTCATCATTATCCAGCCCACAATTGTAGTCAAGTGTTGGTGGCTTCCCCAGAGTCAGATCATAGAGTGCTGCAGCTGAGTGTCATCAGCCTCTCAATGGCAACTCATTGCAAACCTTTCACTGCAGTTTCACGAGGAAACCATCTTAAATGCCACATCATGCTCGTCCAGTGTCAGGTGAAAACCTTATTTTCCCAGACATTTGGGTTCTGTTCAAAATCTGCTGCTGTATTTTAAATCTTTGCATTGATTCTAGGGTTTGTTTTGGTGTTTACTTCCACTTTATACTGTACTTGTAAACATTTATATTGTAACTTAAGTTTTATTTTATGATTTCAACTATTGCAAACTGACCAGAAAACTTCAGCTATTGGACAATACAGTAATATATTAATGTGATATAGCAAAGCTAACTGAAGGCATGTAAAACAGCATGTGTTCTTATGAGAACCGTAGCATCCAATGAGGAATATGGCTCACATAACATGCCAGGAGGCAACGAATGAATCTGGTATGTGATAAACCTCCATGAGGTCACAGCAAATGATCTTTTTCTTTAGCAGCAGACAATGAGGATGATGCGGTGTGAAGGACAAGTGTATTACATCAAGGACATACTGGGTTCCTTGCCTTATAAACCAAATTATACAATATGCCATTCTATGACTGGCATTTGCCAGTCATAGAAAGACTCAAGATGAAGGACAGATGCCTTCCTAGGAATTCCTGCCACCTCCTTCATAGCTGTCCTTCCTCCAACAATATCAGTTTTATTATTAGAATTTCTTCAATTATAACAAATAGGGTACTAAGTGTTCCTAATGATAATAACAACAAAAGTTAACAACAGTAAAACCATTAGGATGTAGATGTGTGACTGTGAGAATTCCATTTCATTTGGACCTAGAGGAATTCCACAGTATTTCCATTCAGATTTTTTGTCTGATTCCAGAAATGTTTTGAATATTTTTGGAAGGGTCCTGGCATTTCTGAAAATGGTAAATTACAGAAATTGGATTCATTTTTTGTCAGTCTTGATTTTTTTCATGAATTTCACCTCAATTTACTTACCAGCCTCCAAATGGTAGGGAAATTTGCACAAATTTGGAAGCCAGGAGATAAAGGGAGCAGAAATTTCTTCAAATTTAAAGGCCAGATGGTTAAACAGAGTAAATGTATATCAGTTTCTGCTCCAAGAAATCGCAAAAAAGGAGGATCCAATAATGCACCTTTCTGGATTTGCTGGATACTTGGGGAACTGTCAGAAAAAAGGACACTGCCAAATGTTAGTTCAAGACTTGATAGTGAAAGGCTGTACATTGCCAAGTGGGAAATATTGTCTGCCCCACTGTGGTGCACTTACTTAGCCAGCACCTCTCTTGCCCTTCAGTGCTTCTGAATTGCACAAATTCTTCCTTTTTCTTACATTTTTTTTCTTTCCTACATGTAGGCTTGCTTTGTCTATTTCTTATGTACTCCACTTTGGTGTGCCTTTTGACACTGGAAACGTCTAAGAAAATTGATAAGGAAAGGCTAGAAGTACTAGACAATTGATTCTCTGCTGCAGTGTACTTGAAAAAGAATGAAGGAACTTTTGTGCAAATTTCAAGATCCACAGAAAGTCCAGTTTGTGCAAATTGCTGCCATTAAAAAAGAATTCATGTATTTGATCACCTTGTTACAGACTGAGTTGACAGCAACAGAGAGAAAAATCATGAAATCCACCAGAACCCAACTGGAAAAGGGCATCCATTTCAGTACCCAGATGGAATTCTTATACCTTGCTAGATGTGGCTCATATTTGCAGATTTACTCCCAACATATTTTCAGTGGTATCTCCAAACAGAAGAAACAACTTTAATTTCACTTCACTTTTAAAAAGAAATCTGATGATGTATAGGGGCTTTGATTCCCATGAATGAAATGCCAGAAACCTGCACAGCCGTACCAACACCATGAATACCAGAGCTTGTTCTCTAACACAGAACACAGTGATTGGTTCAAAATCTTGAGTATCTTGAATTTGTATGTAATTTGAAAAATTAAGCAAGTTTGTACACATCAGCATCCTGCTAAATCAGTCTCTGCTTACCTATGTTTTTCTTGCAGTTCAGCCACGTTGCCTATAACCTTCAAGTGCTTGTTAGAGAATAATCATGTGGACAGGAGGATTGCCAGATTTGTACTTCCTGTGGGGGCGACAATCAATATGGATGGGACTGCACTTTATGAAGCAGTAGCAGCTATTTTCATTGCTCAAGTAAACAATTATGAACTGGACTTTGGGCAGATCATCACCATCAGGTAAAAAGCCATGCATAAAGGAATTCCCTTTGTCAGCTGGCATTTCACCATAAATATAGGATGTTGACTTCCTTGTGGATGCTGGGCATATTGCTAAAATTTCAGTACTGCTATGATCCAAACCTCTGAAGATGATAGAGGAGGAAAATATGTCTATATAATGATCAATACCTCAATTACATAGTGGTGGTAAGATTTCTCTCTCTGTAAGGTATTATTTCTTCCTATACAATTTCTCACTTTGTATTCATGAATGAACGACTTGCATTCAGTGCAATAGGTCACAATTTGCACAAAGGTATATAGACTAAGGATATTTTGAAAAACCAGGTACTGAACTCTGAATCTGTTCTGATGCAGTGTCATTGACCCTAACACAGGTTTGCTTGAGATAATTGTTTGGAGCTTGTTTTTCTTTATATTATGTTTAAATCCTGCTCTGTCCCAGATTTGGGAAAGGTCAACACAACTGTGCAAGGACTCTACAATCCAATGCAATTTAAGTAAACTAAAGTCTGTTTATTTCAGCAAGCTTAAGGATGCATAACTCTCCATAGACCATAACTCTATGTGGACAGTATGTACAAAGTGATAAAATACTCCTGAATTAGCAGCTTTGGCAGTGAAGCAGAGGTCTAATTTTTAAAGTCTCAGGCCATTTTTACAGGAGACATAGAAGTATTTGCATTTCAGGGTCTGTAAGTTGGACACAAAGTCTATTATTAACTTCTTTACAGCACGAGATGTAATGCATTATTTGCTTATCTTGAACTGTAATGTTAAGAATGTAAAATCCACATTGCCCAAAATACATGTAACCTGTCCATAACAAGCACAACAACTGTTGGGATTCATGTCATCAGACTTGGGTATCTGCAACAGAGAGGGACAGACTCTCCCTGTTTTCTCTCTGCTATATGTTCCACCTGCATAATCTCACCAATTGATTTATTGCCACTTCTTGCAGACAGTACATAAGCATCTGCGCAAATATGTGTTCATAATATGTAGAAATGCATGTATCATAACTATATGACAATTTTCACTGAATTTTTGCCAGCGGTGAGAAGGCAAACTCAGGTAGCCAAACTATCAGTTCTGTGGATGAAATTCATTTCGAAGGACAGTTCGGGAGACTTGGGACCATGCGGGTTGAAAAGGGGAGTTTGTGGAAATAAATAAATAAAGCCACCATCCTATGAATGTTAGGCAAGAAAAAAATTCTTACAGCTCCCAGCATGTCCTAGAAAGCCATGCAACTGTTTTACTGAATTTACATAACGGCTAATACAGAAAACAGTAAACATAATCCATCCTTCTCTCCCTATAAATAACAGTTAAAATAATTGTTCTAATAATAATTAACATTACCTTCATTGAGTATTCATTTTTACTTGAAGGGAATTTACTTCTTTCTTCCCTGCCCTTGACTAAAAGTGCCTCTATGTAGCTGCTGTTTGTATTTCTAGGTAAGCTCCCATTAATGCCAATGGAGGTTACTCATGAAATGTGAACAGTAGCTTCTGAGAGGTGATTTTCATCTGGACAAGGGCAGGAATTTCCCCTCTCACCACATCCTCGCATTGTATTGAGGCTGCTTGGTCTTCCCTATGAATGCTAGCTACATAACAACATTTGCATACTTAAAGTCACATCTACTTTGGCCCTGGAACAATGGAACCCACCATTCCATCCAGTGACTTCTGAATATTTTTCCTTTTCTAGCAATTCCTCTTCCAAAAAAAGAAATTCTAGCAATATCCTGTTACTCTAAATAAAACTATACCTTTTGAAGGACCCTGATCCAATGTTAGTAGGGTGAACTTTGCTATAGTAAACAACTGGTGGATCACGGATAGCTATGTAGATTCTTATTCGACATATCCAGGTTTTTCAGTGGAATGCTGTTCCAGTTAAATTCAGCTTAAAGTCTATTCTTGTGGCAAATAGTTTGGGCCAAACATAATCAAGTTATCTCCGGACTTGGATGGCCTTCTGTGTTAAACCATTAATGTCCTCTTCCTTGTTTGTTAAAGTATCACAGCAACAGCTGCCAGCATAGGTGCAGCCGGGATCCCACAAGCTGGCCTTGTGACCATGGTCATCGTCCTGACATCAGTGGGATTGCCTACAGATGACATCACTCTAATAATTGCTGTGGACTGGGCACTGTAAGTAACTGAATGCCTTTGCAGGTTTTTCTTCCATCTTCCGACCAAACTGATTGTGTGAGGACTGGATAGCTCCAGTTATACACATCTATAGCTAACTGAGGGATGCAGGTGGCACAGTGGTTTAAACGGCTGAGCTGCTGGGCTGGTTGATCGAAAAGTCACTGGTTCGAATCTGCACAATGGGGTGAGTTCCCATTGCTTTGTCCCAGCTCCTGCCACCCTTGCAGTTCAAAAGCATGCAAATGCAAGTAGAGAAAAAGATACCACCTCGGTGGGCAGGTAACAGCGTTCTGTGCACTTTGGTGTTTCGTCATGCCGGCCACATGACCACGGAGACTGTCTGTGGACAAACGCTGGCTCCCTCGGCTAGGAAACGGAGATGAGCACTGCCCCCTAGAGTCAGACATGACTGGACTTAACATCAAGGGGAAACCTTTTTTATAGCTAACTGGGAACCAAAGAGAGGAATAAGGGCAGTCAAGAAACTGATGGTCACCCAACTCACCTGTGGTTTTGCTTCCTCTTTAGCTCAATACATAAAATGGGTCCATTAAAAACCTCAAAACTTGACTTGCTGAATCAAAGGACCCATCTAAGTTCAGGGCACTGTCTCCAGCAGTGACTAGATGCCCATGGGAAAAGGTGTTGCTCCCAGTCATCTAGTCATGGTTGTTCTCAGAATCTAAGAAATCTACTTCTGAATGTGGATCTAGTGGGACTTGAATACAACAGTGCAGTGATGAGCAGGATAGGCAGCAGAGTTCAGCACATTCCTCTGCTTTCTGCTTCACTTGAAAACAGCCCGCTCTCCATCTTGTCTCTGCCTCATAGCTGATTAGCAGCAGGTAGTTGAAGTCAAGGGTCTGTTCCTGCTGTTGAAAGACATTGATAGACTTCATTCCCATGTCCACTTTTTCCACATATAAGGTAGGGTGTGGAAGTCTTTACTTCAGCAGTCAAAAAAGTGCAGAGGAGATGGGCACCGAAACTTCCCATATGTTATTGCCCTGCCCTCAGTTGCTCCAGGCACTTTTCCATTCCTGGTTCCAAAACCTGAATGATGCTCACAAAACTGAGTATGGACTGAGCAAAGGAAAGAGGCAGAAGAGGAAGGATTTAGCAGCCTTCAGTCATGAACTATTTTTACCATCACACATGCATAGGTCACAGTTTATATTGAAGGCACACAGCCTGGACAGTTGCCTGAACCTCGCTACTCCAGCAGTGTCTGCTGTTGTAGTGGCTCCCCTGTGCTGTGTGGCTTGGTGCCACTGTATAAAGTTCCCACCATGCCCTGTTATAATTCTGGGGCATGCTGGGAAATTAAAATGGCAGGTAGTGCTCCTGCTGCTTGCTGCCATCAAGATCCATGGAGGATGAAGAGGGCCCAGCAGAGGCCACTCGGCTGGGGACTCCTTGCAGACACAGTGGTTTGGCCTTTCCTTTTGTTAGTGGGATAAATAGTGACTGTGTGCAGAACAAACTGTGACAGTGGCAGACCTGTGCCTTTAGACAGACATGCACAAACATATTTAACAGTATGTCTTTTCTGGTTCAACCCAACTTCCTTCTCCATTAAACTAAACAAGCCAAAACTGGGACAGTGCTGCTCTTGGACCATCCTTCACTTTTCAAAGCCAGACATCTGGATGTTCCTAAATTTTGGTTTTATGACCGACATCAATGGATTAGCCATTCTGATGGAGTTTTCAGATGTACTTGTCTGCATTGGAAAAATAAGGAAATCACATGATGTATTTCAGATTTAATGTAGCCCTGCCAAGATGAACTTGACTCAGCTTCAAATAATGTACTAAGGCTAAATTGAGTGAATACACCTGCCCTTTCCCCTCATTTTTGTTCTTCAGATCAGCTTAAACATTGCATTTGCAGATGTTTCTCTTTAAGCATTGCTCTGTGAAAAACTTCAGGTCATGGTAAAAAGATTTTACCTTGTGACCACAAACGAGGGGGGGTACTATGTACGTTTTAAACAAAAGTGCTACTGAGCACTAAGAAAACAGAAAATGCTAACAATGGAGAAAAGTTAATCTAAATTGCAGCATGCTAAATTGCATAGTGATGGTGTTTATCTTCTTGCAGCTTTTTCCTCAACATACATTCTTGTCTTCTGCATTTTTCTATATTCCTTAACCACAAATTTCCCAGTTCTCTTTTCCAGTTGAAATCAAAATGTTTTCTGCTCTCCATCTGGACATGCTTAATGGTTTCCCCTGTTCAGGTCTTTTAAAAATGCACTATTTCCTTTCCTTGTTCTCCAGTTTTTGTCTTAAAAATATGTTCCGGGTTTATTTTTAAAACTTGGCTCAGGATTGCTTTCTTCATTATTCACAAATAATTCTTTATATTTCTGGATTGATGGAAGGAAGGAATCTTTCTTTCTTTACAGATTCATTTTAAAGTTGTTGCACCAAATTCATTCCAGATCAACCCATCCAGGGATTCCTGGAGCCAATTAAATAGAATCCAGAGACCAGAAGCACAGTGGTGGTGGAGAGGATTAGATTCCATTTTGGGGGATTCAGAGTCAATTTAGCTACCAGTATACTACCCAAATGCTCTTTTGCTCCATATTACTTTCACAGACATTACATGACAGTACTTGGGAGGACAAACAGGAGAACATGGAGGCTTCCCCCCTTTAAGTTTACTTTTTATACACCTTGAAGAAAGAACTTTGGGAAATTGATTACAAAATGTAATACAAAAGAACAGACAGACACTTGGGGCATAGAATCATGTATCTGGAAGGTGTTGATTAGTATGATATCCTTTACTTCTTTTTGATACCATGCTTTCATATCAAATTGGTTCAGAGGACTTCTGTGTTTGATCAGTTTGATATGGGACATATGAACTTATCCAGGTGCCTTTATTCTCAGAGCTTTTCTGTATAAGGCTGTTAATCAATCACTGGGCTTCTCTACACAAGGCACTTATTGAGGGCTAACAGAAGTTGGCAGGGCCTTTAGAAACAAATATCAAAGCATGGCAAATCAGATGGGGCCTCCTGGGCCATCTAGGAACTCCGGACGCAAGTCGGCTCCACTCACATAATGTCCAAAATGTGGGTGCCAATCTTTCCTTGAATGCCCTCAGTGATAGAGCCTCCACAACCTCCCATGGAAGCCCATTCCATATCCTCGGGATAGAAACACAGAAACTTTACACTAAGGCAGTGATGGCAAACCTTTTAGAGACCAAGTGCCCAAACTGGCACACAAACCCAACGTATTTATCACAAAGTGCCTACACTACAAAAAAACTGCAAAACTGAGGTTTTAGTTAAGAAAAAACAACTCACAGCCATTCCAACCAAATATATATATACACACACATGACAGTGAATGGACCAGCTAGGTGAAAGCTCAGAGGAGTCGTGGTTAATAAGTCGCGGCTTCTGACGTCATCACCTGGCACAACAACTCCTTTCTGAGCATATGCATGGCCCCTATGTGCGCTATAATCCGATACTTGGCTGCTGGGACGATGCTCAGGCGACATGGCTCACATGCCGACAGAGAAGGCTCTACATGCCCACAGTGGCACATGTGACATAGGTTGGCCACCACTCGTTTTGATAACCCCAACCCTACCCTGGGGCATACACCTAACCCTAAAATAGGGCGAAAGTTGCATTGAAAATAATGTGATTTTGAAAAAGCCTCCCTTCAGTAGCGTTCCCTGCATTGCTCATCATTTCAGCCCTTTCTAAACACATTCCAGCCATCAAAATCATGCCAGGACATCTCTTTTATCTAACCCTTACTCTACCCTGGTGCCTACCCCAAAACCTACATTAGGGAGAAAGTTCCATTGAAAGTAATGTGGTTTTAAAAAGGCCTTCCTACGGTAGGTTTTTCTGTACTGCTCATCATTTCTGTCCATTCTAAACATGTTCCAGCCATCAAAATCATGCCAGGACACCACACTTTTCTAACCCTAACCCTACCATGGTGACTACCCTAGCTGTAATAGAGGGGTAATATAACAATGAAAATAATGCGATTTTGAAAAGGACTTCCTTGAGTAGCTTTTTCTGCACAGCTCATCATTTCTGCCCATTGTAAAAATATTCCAACAATGAAAATCATGCAAGGATACCTCGTTTGTCTAACCCTAACCCTACCTTGGTGCACTCCCCTAACCCTAATGTAGGGGTAAGTTCCATTGAAAAGAGGGCTATTTCTTAAAAGCTTCCTTAAGTCGATTTTTCTGCACAGCTCATCAGTTCTGCTCATTCTGAACACATTGCAACCATCAAAATCATGCCAGGACACCTCGTTTTTCTAACCCTAATGCTACCCTGGTGCACTCCCCGAACCCAAATGTAGGGCTAATGTTCCATTGGAAAGAGGGCAATTTCTTAAAAGCTTACTTGAGTAGATTTTTCTGAGCATCTCATCATTTCCACCCATTCTGAACGCATTGCAACTATCAAACTCATGCCAGGACACCACATTTTTCTAACCCAAACCCTACCCTAATGCACTCCCCTAACCCTGTTGTAGGGGTAAGGTTCCATTGAAAAGAGGGCAATTTCTTAAAAGCTTCTTTGAGTACATTTTTCTGCACAGCTAATGATTTCCGCCCATTCTGAAAACATTGCAACTATCAAAATCATGCCAGGAAACCTCATGTCTCTAACCCTAACCCTACCCTGGTGCACTCTCCTAACCCTAATGTAGGAGTAAGGTTCAATTTGAAAAGCGAGCGATTTTTTTAAAACCTAACTTGAGTAGATTTTTCTGCACAGCCCTTCATTTCTGCCCATTCTGAACACATTTCAACCATCAAATTCATGCCAGGACACCTCGTTTTCTAACCGTAACCCTACCCTGGTGCACTCCCCTAACCCTAATGTAGGGCTAATATTCCATTGAAAAGAGAGCGATTTCTTTAAAGCTTCTGTGAGTTTATTTTTCTGCACAGCTAATGATTTCCACCCATTCTGAAAACATTGCAACCATAAAAATCATGCCAGGAAACCTCGTTTTTCTACCCCAACCCTCCCCTGGTGCACCCCCCTAACCTTAATATAGGGGTAATATTCCATTGAAATGAGGTAGGTTTTAAAAAGCCTCCCTTCAGTAGATTTTCTATATAGCTCATCATTCCCACCCATTCTGAACACATTACAACCATGAATATCATGCCAGGACACCTCATTTTTCTAACCATAACCATCCCCTGGTGCACCCCGCTAACTGTAATATGGGTGCAATGTTGCATTGAAATGAGGAAGGTTCTTAAAAATCCTCCCTTCAGTAGCTTTTTCTGCACAGTTCATCATTACTGCGCATTCTGAACACATTGCAACTGTCAAATTCATTCCAGGATACCTCGTTTTTCTAACCCTAACCCTAACCTAGTTCTGAACCCTACCCCTAATATAGCGGTAATGTTCTATTCTGAACACATTGCCCCAATCAAATTCATGCCAGGACACCTCGTTTTTCTAACCCAACCCTACCCTGGTTCTTAACTCTACCTCTAATACAGGGGTAATGTTCCATTGAAATGCGGAAGGTTTTTAAAAGCTTCCTTGAGTAGATTTTTCTGCATAGCTCATTATTCCACCCATTCTGAACACATTGGAACTGTCAAAATCAGGCCACGAGACCTCGTTTCTCCAACCCTAACCCAACCCTGGTTCATAACCCTAACCCTCATGTACGAGTAAGGTTCCATTGAAAGGAGCACGATTTTTTAAAAGCTTCCTTGAGTAGATATTTCTGCACAGCTCATCATTTCCACCCATTCTGAGCACATTGCGACCATCAATATCATGCCAGGAGACCTCATTTTTCCAACCCTAACCCTCCCCTGGTTCACCCCTCTAACTGTAATATAGGTGTAATTTTGCATTGAAATGAAGGTTTTTAAAAAGCCTCCCTTCAGGAGCTTTTTCTGCACAGCTCATCATTACTGCCCATTCTAAACACATTGCAGCTGTCAAATTCATTCCAGGACACCTCGTTTTTCTAACCCAACCCTACCCTGGATGTTAACCCTAATCCTAATATAGGGGTAATGTTCCATTGAAATGAGGTAGGTTTTAAAAAGCCTCCTGTCAGTAATTTTTCTGCACAGCTCATCATTTCTGCCCATTCTCAACACATTGCAACCATCAAATTCATGCCAGGACACCTCATTTTTCTAACCCGAACCCTACCCTGGTGCACTCGCGTAACCATATTGTAGGGCTAATGTTCAATTGAATAGAGGACAATTTCTAAAAAGCTTCCTTGAGCAGATCTTTCTGCATAGCTCATCATTTCTGCCCATTCTGAACACATTGCAACCATCAAAATCATGCCAGAACACCTTGTTTCTCTAACCCTAACCCTACACTGGTGCACCCCCCTAACCCTAATGTAGGGGTAGTGTTCCATTGAAAAAAGAGCGATTTCTTAAACGTTTCCTTGGGTCGATTTTTCTGCACAGCTCATCATTTCCGCCCATTCTGAACGCATTGCAACCATCAAACTCATGCCAGGACACTTCGTTTCTCTAACCCAACCACACCCTGGTGCACCCCCCTAACACTACTATAGGAGGAATATTCCATTGAAATGAGGCAGGTTTTTAAAAAGCCTCTCTTCAGTAGCCTTTTCTGCACAGCAATACATTTCTGCCCATTCTGAACACATTGCAACCATCAAAATCATGCCAGGAGACCTCATTTTTCTAACCCTAACCCTACCCTGGTGCACCCCCCCAACACTAATGTAGGGGTAATGTTCCATTGGAATGAGGTAGGTTTTTTAAAAAGCCTCCCTTCAGTAGCTTTTTCTTCGCAGCTCATCATTTCTGCCCATTCTGAACACATTGCAACCATCAAGATCATGCCAGGACACCTCTTTTTTCTAACCCTAACCCTACAGTGGTGCACTCCCCTAACCCTAATATATGGGTAATGTTCCATTGAAAAGAGCATGATTTTGAAAAAGCCTCCTTGAGTAGATTTTTTTGCGCAGCTCATCATTTCCGCCCATTCTGAACACATTGCCACCATCTAAATCTTGCCCGGACACCTCATTTGTCTAACCCCATCCCAGTGATGATGAACCTTTTAGAGACCAAGTTCCAAAACTGCCACCCAAAATCCACTCATTTATTGCAAAGTACCAACACTACAGTAAAACCTGGAAAGTGAGGTTTTAGTTTAGAAAAAAACATCTCACAACCAGTCCAATCAAATATATTTATGTCCTTGGCATTGCTTTGACTGGCCATGCGCAATCTCGGACGCGTCACAGCTAATGAGTTGTTGCTTGTGACAATATTGCCTTGCACCACTACTCTTTTCGGAGCATGCCCATGGCCCCTATGTGCGCTGTTATCGGATGCTCGGCTTCTGGGGCGATGCTGGGGCAACTTGGCTAGTGTGCCAGTAGAGAGGGATCTGCTTGCCCACTGTGGCACATGTGGCATCAGTTCGCCTCCACCACACTATGGTGTCATCATCCAGGGTCCCTGCCTTATTTTATATGCATTTCTGCAGCTTTTTAAAGAGTAAGGATAATATAATAAATGTTAAAATTGCAACGAACTGGAATGAAGGCTTGTGTAATTCAGCAAATGTGCTATATCAGAGTGCCAACTTGTGGTTGTGCAATACAACATATAGGAAGGCAGAGAAAACACAGCCCTGGAGGGGGAAACCACATGTAAATGATGCACACTTTCTCAGAAGAAGCCCTTGTGAAGTGCCAGTTTAAATGCTCCACATAAAGAAGCCACCGTATCTACTTTCAATGTTCTTACAGATTTGCGATCTATACAAGCAGCTTCTCCTTTCCTGATTTTCTACTATTTAAATAGGAAAATCCCTTTTCCTTCAATTTAAGAAATAGTACCCCACTCCCCACCCCTCTGAAAACATAGAAAAGTGCTCTAAAAAGAGAAATGAAATAGGAGGCTCGTGACATCAAAAGAACTTCCAAACAACTGTGAGTAAAGAATTTGGAATGCACAATAAATGTCTTGTGTAGAAAAGTTCTTTGTTTCCATAATCCAGTGATCTGGTGCAGCATCACAGTTGTGAATATATTCTTATTTTGCATGTGATTACAAGAGACATGTATAGGTCTGTAAACATTTACATAACAAAGCAACCAATAATCTTTCTGAATGCCCTTGCTTTGCTTGACAGAGACCGATTCCGAACAATGATTAATGTCCTAGGGGATGCACTTGCTGCTGGAATAATGGCACACATCTGCAGAAAAGAATTCACCAAAGACGGGTCTGAGGTAGGAGCAAATGAATGAGACAATTGAGAAGTCACTGTGATGCTCAGAGGTTGCAGTGGCTTTGAAAAATGGATTTGACATGTAATTTAGAATGAACCAACCCATAGTTTCAAATTAAACATTATTCTAAGCATAAAAGAGGAAAGCAAACACTTTTCTGATATATTGCTGGGCAGTGCTAATCTGAATCTCCCCATTCCATTAATAGGTGCCTTTGATTTGTGAGACAAAACCCATCAGCATCCATCAGATAATGGCTTACCAGAGAAATGGCTGTGTGAAGAGTATGAATGAGCCATGTGGTCCTGAACCAGCAAAGACATTACAACGTCACATACCCATTCAAGTAGAACAAGAAGAAAACCCCACAGAAACTCATACAGAGAAATCCAGTAGTAAAGACCACTGCACTATTGAAATCAATGAACTGGAAACAAATGTGTAACTCTTACTCCTGATGATATCTGAAACCTAATGTCTACCTCATAGTTGGAATTGGAAAACAATCTTTTGCCTTGAATGGGAAAGTATGGAACGACTGCCATGTGCAAACTGGGGCTATGAGGCCAGCCGTGAACATCTTTGAAAGTGGAAGCCTTCATGGGATGTTGACTGTTTTTATTAAGAAGGAACTAATAACCGGACAACTTTGGTTTACTTTAGGCAAACTGATATGATTCCATCTATGATGCTCTTTTAAGAACTCTGATCCCTTTCAAATGATTTCTGTCAGGTCACCTGCTTTCCATCCTACTAAACATGAATATTTTACTCTGTATTCATGTTTACACCCATGAAACATTCAGTATATACACATCATACTTCAATGGCCATGCTTAGTGCCGAAATGCGCTTACTGTAATTACAACATCACCTTAGCCTCATGAGAGATATATTTTACATCCAGTTAATCAGAAAACAAGTTAAAAATGTTAGGAAGAAGTCAAGGTATTATCTCTTATTTGGAAGAGATCTCATTCTTATTCCCCTTACAAAATTGAGTGAATTTTGAGGCAATCCCAGATATTATGCCCAAAACAGAATAAACTATAGTTAGCATTTATTATGGTTTATTGAAATAAGCCAACTTCAAACCATGTTTAATGAACCTGTCTTGTTTCAATAAACTAGAGTTAACACTAACTGCAACTCCTGATCTGAGCATAATAATAAACAGCAGTTAGTTTAAAACGGAGGTGGATGCTTTTTATTTTGTATGGTTTTTAATGTGTATATTGTCACATATATTACATTTTGTACTGCTAAGAATTGTTTTGTTTAATGAATGTGTTATTTGGAAGAGGGCCTCATTTTGGAGACCTTTCAAAGGGAGATATTAAGCCACAGTGTAAACACAGCCCATCATATTTGCCTTCCAAGTGCCAGATAAATGTTTCTTCTTTCCTTCCTTCCTTCTTTAAAAATCTAGCTCTGTAATGGTGAGTTTTCACAGCGTCTGAACTATGAGAACCCAAACCCAAAAGAACTGGTGCTAAAGGAGAATGTGTAATGTTTTCTTATCTGTAGAAACTGTATATATGATTAAACATATGACCTAGAGGTCTGGACAAATAGATTTCTTGCAGTCAGAGAGCAGACTCAACATGGACTGAGATCCAGTGCCCATGACTGTGGCACCGGGAATGTTGTCCTTAATTCTACATAATATTCCTATGATCTCCAGCTTTAAACCGCCCCCCCACCCCAAAACACACACACATTTAGGATACTCTAGATAGGTTTTCTTCTGGTCCAGTGCAAATGTCTAGCTACACATGGCGCTTCTGATATGGGAATGGCATGCAGTTGATGTGGGAGCAGCTTGAGGAGTAGAGGAAATTGGAAGCAGGACTGTGGTCATGTTGAATAGGCTGTGCCAATTTTACAGTCTGCTCAATGGAAAAGGTTAGAGGAAGAGAAGGTTCCTTTAGCTTTAAGAGCTATGCAGAAAATAGAATTTCTTCAGCACTGAGCGCCAACATGGTGTAGAGTTCCATAAGATATAGAATCTTACAGCAACATAAGCATTGGAAAATCTAGCCCAGGATTTTTGCCACTGGCTGGCAGTGGTTCTCAAGGGGTTCAAGCAGGAATTTTTCCAGGCCTACCTGGAGGTGCCAGCAATGGAACCTGGGACTTTTTGCATGCCAAGCCTCCCTGCCTCAAGTCCAAGGGCCAAATAATGTATCCTCACTGGAGTTCCAATGTGACCCCCAAAGGTTGGCAGGTGCAGCTTTGTTCTTACCTACATCCTCAGGTATATCAGCCAAAATCCTTTCCAAGAACCCTTTCCCACTTTGTGTGAAGGCAGCCTATTTGCAAGCAAGTCATCAGCTGCACCATTCATCAGGCAGGCAGTGCTTTGGATTGGATTCTAGGCTGAACATTTCCCAGGCTGCAAATGTCTGCAGAAGTTGTGGTGCTCTCAGCTCCTCCAGGGACTGGAAGCTCTTCTGTTGCAGAAGATGCCGGTCATGGAAGATGGCTTGACATCATAGTAGAGCTACATATGTCTTTGCAATGTCTTTCACTCTTTTTCCCCTCTCCCTTCCCCTTTTCCTTAAATTTTTACTTTTGTTGATCACTTTGGTGGGCTCGTATCCCTGCCTTATTCCTTTACTGGGGAGAGGAAGTGGCTTTTATGTCATATACTTTACAGTTTGATGAAAGAGGAAGAGAGAGAGCATGATAGAGCCATTTGATGGGGAAAGGAAAAGTTATATCATCTCTACAATATCTGAGCCAACCTTAAGATTTCATTTCAGTGGGAAGTTTCTGAAGCTCCTAGTTTCATATGTATGAATGGATGGAGGTATTTGAGTGTTCTCTTTCTCTTTTAAGCTCTTCCTGCATCCTCTCTTGGATCCTTAAATCATAAAATAACTTCCTCTGTACTGACATTGTTATCAAATGTATCATGTATTTATTACCAGTGTTTTCAGTGGAAAATGTTTTTAATAAACATGCAATTGCGAAAAGAGGTTTTCATGCAGTATTAAAATGAGACAATTTCTTATTTTGGGGGGAAAAAACATGAAATCAGTAACTGAAATTTAGTGAATTCTCTGTTTGCCCATAGTTCTTGAATTGGATATTTTGATTCAAAATTCAAACTTGTATGTAAAAATGTTTATTGCAGAATTCAAATTTGAATGCTTTGGACATGTTGTCATCCTTCAGTTGCTTTGATTTGGGAAGGATATGAATACAATAAGCTCTCAAACAATAAATGCCATAGCATGTTATGATATGCTATTAGCTTAATGCCATTGCATCAAATATCCAAAAACTTGGAGTGTTCAAGTACTCTCTGGAAAACATTTATCTTCAAAATTTGTAAAATCTGGGTGGCTGACTTAAATGTTGTGGACCACCCAGAGATCTCTATAAGGAAAAGGATTTACACTAAATATTGACTAAAGCTGCCAGACACTACAAACTGTTCAATATTGGACCAAACATTTGCTTGCATTTTCTGTTTTGCTGTACAATTTTATGCATTATTGTTGTTGTTTTCATTATTTTATCTATTTTTAAATGATCAGTTTTATTTTATGAGGACTGCCTGAAGAGTGGGAAATAAATACCTTAAATATAGAATGATTAAGAGTCAAACACCTTGCTGTCACAGACATTGCCTCTATTTACCACAACGATTTAGCCCTCCAGGTGTTCCATCCTGACCCTCACCATTGGCTATGCTGTCTGGACTGAATAGGAGTGGCAATTCAGCAACATCTGGAGGGCCACATTTCCTGAATACAATACAATACTCCTGCTCCTAACAGAAACTATTTCGGTCTTTTGGAAGATGGGCCAATTAGGCTGGTGACCTGTGAATTCAACCTCGTGTTTAGGCATATGGTCCACTTCTTTTCTTACAATATATCAGCAGTATGTGTAGACATGATATACTGGTGAAGATGGTTTTCATAAAATTTCCAGGAGACTACAAATGGGTTCAGAATGTAAGCAAAGTATCTATAGATCACAATGATAACTGTAGAGGTTAAAACATATCTATTACAAGGTGCCCTGAATTTGAAATGTTTGTTTCCGCCTTTTGTACCACTAATGAAAAAAGCAATTAAGATGTCCTAAAACCAAACTTGGCACACAGAAATTAAAACAGGTGACAAGTGTACTAAGGAAAAAAGAGAGGAATTCAGATCAAATTTGTGGTGTAACATTCCTAGAATACATTATACGGGAGACCTTGGACCACTTTCATATTCAAACGGAGCACTAAAATAGACTCTAGAGGATTTCCAGCATCTCCCTCACCACACTGGTTGATGCAAATTTGCCTTTAGTCTCTCTCCAATTAGATTACAGATGTGTTTAGAGAAGAGGGATATGTGAAGCACATGTGTGCTGGAGACGGGATGAAATTCTATTTCCATTCCTCGTCAGATGTGTGGCTGCCCTCGCCCTAGTGCCACATGCTGTAGCTTGATGCCCTAGAAGCCAAATCCACCCCCTCCTCCTCCTCCTCCTCACTCACTCATCATTTGATAGTTGCCCAGTTCTTGCACAGCTTTCTGTCCATTCTAATAGGGTTCCCTGTGCCCAGGCTCATTGACAATATCCATGCATTTATTTTCTTTGCGCTCTGCCTTTCTATCACAAAAAGGCACTCCAGACTTTAAACTAAAATATATGGGCATTTTTGGCACATGTCCTGTTCCTCTGCCTTGGGACCCACACCATTCATATCACTGGAATGCAGCTCCTCAGAGCCTCTCAGAAATGAAGTTTGTCCTGTGGTCTGAAAAAGTTGCAACAGCCTGTTGTGTGGCAGGATTAGGCTGGGGGAATAACCAGAAGGAGGAACAGGTGTCAACCATCTGTCCCTCCTTCTTCTATACCGACACGTTAAACCCCCAACGCCATAACAACCATTGCCCAAGACCACCCCAATGGCGGCGTCCACGCACTCCCCAGGCAACCCCATGGAAGCAGCCAGGTGTGAATCCATTAAAACATACAGAGTAAAATCTAGATTAAAATACAATTAAAAACAATAAAATCCCGCAACCACCCGACTACTGAGGCCCACCCAACAGCGTCGATGGCCAGCCCAGCCCCCACACGGCCCCAAATGGCCCCAAACAATGTCACCGCCCTTTGGCCGCGGCCAGTGAGTTAAAGCCGTGGCCCCTCCCCCGCACCCCTCCCCCAGTCCGGTGCAGCTGCCACCCATGCCGGAGGGGCGGGGCAGAAGCAGGGCATGTGGAGCACTCACCGGTAGGTAGGGGGCCCACAGGCCGGCAGCGTCCTGGTCCTGCAGTGGGCTCTGGCTGTCACTCGGGGCAGCATCGTCGTGAGTGGGCAGGGCCTCAGGCAGCCATGGCGGCAGTGGGGTCCTTGCGGGCGGCGGCAGCGGCGGGCTGTCCCTTCCCTTTAATTGTATTTTGTATCATGTTTATTTATTTATGTGAGCCGTCCCAAGGCTATAAGCGATGGGACGGCATACAAAACCTCTAAATGAATGAATGAATGAATGAATGAATGAATGAATGAATGAATGAAGTAGATTGTACCTGGTAATCAGCTTCCAGTGGGGCACTACCTAACTTAAATTTCATGTTTGGTAGAATTATTGCATTACAAATACAGAAATGGAATGCCTGATTAGTGTGGCTACATAAAGGACATCTGCTTGACCAGTACAGGAGGGTTGCTGTTAAATGCCCAACTTCATCAATGGCCATTGAAAACAAATACAGCACCTTTTGTAAAATGAACAGTAAGCAGTTGGCTTTCTCAAAACAGGGGAAAGGTTGTATGGATCCATAACTACAGCCAAGGTCAGTTTTGCAGCTTGGCAGAAAACATGATGAAAGAATAACTGATAGAAAAACCATTTTTAACTGGTTGCTCTAATGGAGTGTTGACTACATACAAGGCTTTGACTGGATTTATAAGCAATGACTTCCTTCTTGGGTTGAACAACAAACCTGCTATGAATTTCTAACATTCCCATGGTTTCATAAAACAATGGACACTCTAAAAGTGTTTAAAATATCCTGGTAAAAACTAAGTTTACCTGCCGTACGCAGCAATAATGTTACAAGAACAAATATTTCCAAAGCACTTCTAATGAAGGGCTTTTTAAGACAGAACATTTGCTGTCCATCTGTTTAATAGTTTTGGTCATCCAGATTGTAACTTGTGCCTAAAGAGGCTTTACTGGAAACTTTCTGTGCAACAAACATTATATATTGCATGGCTGATGCATTTGCATGTGTGCATGCATTTCACCAAACAGATTCCTCGGGAGATTTCACAGTGAATGGGTGACAGCTCCAGAGAATCACTAATATTTTCCTTATGGATAGAGCTGGGGAGGAGATGGAAGGGAAGTGCTTTTTGCTTTTCTGAGAAGAAGCAATTTTCATTTTATTATACAGTACATATTTATGTATTTTATTAATTGTTTTCAAGTTTTGGCATGTGTTTGGCATTATGCTATTTTTATCTTAAATTATGAGTATTTGCTGTTTATCAAAATGGGTATTGCTTAGGGTCTAGGAATGGATTACTTCACTTTCCATTATTTCTAACGGAGGAAGTTGATTCGGACTTTGAACAATTCAGAGGCCTCCTGAAATGAATTAAATTCAAAGTATGAGGCACCACTACATTACGGAAACCAATCAATGGACTAATGAAGCAAGTAAAAAACAGCTAACACCAAAGAATCATATTCACAGTTAATAGAATGATGGTTAGAGCATTAGCACAAAATGTCAGTGTGGCTGTTGTAAAAGTGCAATCTGCTAGATCACTTGAGTAGCTTGCTCAGATACCAGGTAGCATGCATTCAACTTGCAACCCACATATAATATTTCCTGACTATTTTTGAAAGTGGTTTTACATTTAAAAGACAGACACAGATAGTGTATCAGATCTATGGTTTCTGAAAATCCAAAAAAACAGCCATTGGTCATAAGGAGTCTAATGGTATCTGCCATCAAATACTGCTTGCAACATGGTTTGCAAGTAAACAGAATAAATTCACTACTGTGACCCATGAACTATACACTGGGATATATTTACCAGGACAAATTTAAGGTTTTATTTACCTGTGTAGGACATGTTTACCTGCAAGCCCCTACAGAGCCATGCAGCCTTGAGGTCACCTGATGAGGCCTTCTCAGCGATACCAGATGCTTCAGCAGCGTATTTAGTTAAGTAGCAGCCACAATGCAAAGTAATCTTCGTCCCAATTCTTGTATTTGGGCACATGTTGAAGACACATGTGTTTATACAAGCCTTCCTGGGGTGGTTTGGCTGCTATGCTTTTTATTCACCAGAATATGTTGAAATTATATGTTCTATGCCTTGGTGCTGTATCGATGTTTTGATAATTTATCTAGACCACTTTGAAATCTGAAATATAAGTGGTTTATAAATACAGGAAAAAAATACATGTGAGCACCACAGATCAAGGATTTGGAAACATCAGTGTAAAACTGAATAGAGATCTTGACAAAAGCAACAAATGGGTGTGCTTTTATTGTTCTTTGATTAAGTGTTTAATAGTGTGTTTTTTTGTTTCATAGAATCTATGATATGGTTTTATTTTCCGTAGCCCTCCCAGGAAGCCATGTGGCCAATGGGGTAGGCTAAAAATCCAATAAATAAATAGACAAATAAACAAATTAGTACTCCTATTTTACAGATGAGGAACAGTGGGCCTGAGGTATAAGCAGCCATGGCAGAAGTTTGTTCCTGCTGCTTTATTATTCCCTTGTTGTCTCTAAAGTCAGAAAACACCCTGAAATGTAAGCAGTAGAGTCTGATCTACATTCTACCTCCCTCCGCCTTAGATTATGCATATTTCCAGTGTCAGAAAGGAATGTTTATGTGCAGTGAAAATTTTAAATGGTACATTGGTCACAGGGAGTAACCTAAATGATACTTGAACATCCACATTCCACAAAACCAAATTGCAAAAGACACACTAGCTGTAAGAAATCAGCATTTTCCTAACCAAAATATTGCAATTTAAAGGGTTAGGAAAATTGACATCTTCACATACCCTAGAAAAAGACATCTCTCCTCTCCCTGCTCTCCTCTCCCTTGGTCAGCTGAACAACAGCTGCATTTCTATTGTGCAACAACACGATTTTCTGGAGAGGCCCAGTTTGGGAAGGAAGTCAACAGCCATCCTAATTTCTTGGCAAGTTTGGTTGGCATGGATTTTTATCAGGTGTTTTCCCTGCTGGTCTAGTCAGAAGCAGTCTCTGCTTGGATTGCAGATGTGCATCTTGTTCCAAGCTGCTTGCTAGGCCCCAGCAGAGGCAGGGCTGCTTTCCCTCTAATCAGAAAAGTAACAAATTACTTATTGTTCTAAAAGATTTTAAAAAAAACTACACAGAATTATGAATGGCAAAAAAGACACAATTTCCAAGTGTACAAAGCAGATTTCAACACAGAGAATTATTGTTAGACAACTTGAAAGAGTCAGTGTATTGCAACGAACATGATTCCCAAAGCATTCCTGAAAGGGTGGGTCTGATATCCAACATTTCACAAGGCATTCATCTATTTTGAAAGTTGTCAGAGGACATTGTTCTCCTTCAAGAGATGTCCAGGCCAGTTCCAGTTTAAAGATAAAGAACTATGGAGTGAGAGTGGGGCTTGACGTTGCCCATTTCTTGTTAGCACCTGGAGACTAGACACAGCAGGCCCATGGGACACCCAGTTACAATCTTACCTGCCAAAGAGAGCTGCATTGCACTTCTACTGAAATTGCTCAAGTTCTTTCCAAATGCACATCTCTGCATGTGCATTAGCTTATGCAAATTCTGAGAGACACTTAAGTGGCTACCCTAACTGCTGTTGTTTCTCTATATCTCTATCTACCCTAATTGCAGTTGTGGACCTTTATCTCAGCACCTTCCATTGTAGAACAAGTCGATCTGCTCTGGTATCACCTTCTTCCTGGCCTTTCAGCATTTCAGTGTCATTCAAAAATGTTGTAAAGGAAGAGATATTATTAAAGAAATTGGAAGATGGATTATGGCTCAAGCGTCATACATCTCACTTTTTTCTATGCTAAACAAGTTTAATAGAGCATCTCTATTTATTCATCCATTTATTCATCTGTTGAATTTCATCACACACAGGTGACTTTCAATTCAAACTGAAGAGTATAATAACCAGCCACCTTGGCTGGAAAAGATGAGCGCTGTAGGCTTTTTTCAGTCTAAATATGCATGAGATTATACCCTTAAAAAAGAAAAAAGCCATACGGAACCAGAAAGGTTTTAAGGGCCTACCTACAACTGCTCAACTTCCTCTGGGGAACAATTCTACAGAACTTTACTCCTGGCCTGGCCACAGGAACTACCAGTGGAAGAAGGTTCAGAAGGGCTTCTGGATTGCAAACAGGCTGTACTTCCAATACTAGAATAACTTTCCTAGGGACCAACAGTGCTTTGGTCTTGCCTGGATTGTTGTCCATCCTTGATGGAGATGTTAAACACCGTAGATAGTTCTGGACCTGACTCAACGGCCTAACTCAGTTTTGCATGTTCATATTATGACAAGCACCTCCCGCTTCCATTGCTCATTAGGAAACACACACAAAAGAATTATGACCAGTCTCTGAAAGCCAAAAATAAAGATTTTAATGATCACAAAAGATAATAATTTGTTATTTTAAAAGTTCATGAAGGTAGGTGCATATTGCAGGCTTTGCGAATGGGGATAAATTATGAGTGGGATCCAGCCATAATATGGTATCTTTTAAAACAACCATATATACATACTGAACTGAACCAAAAAGTGGACAAATGTGTCCCATGTGACAAGCTTGTCTTGCTGCCATTTGAAGGCTGAGAGACGCCTCGCATTGCTCCACCAGATGAAACTGCACAGGATGCCTCCTTGTTCACCCATCACTGAGCATAGTGGTTCACTGGGATGCAGAGACAAAGTAGCACTGTTTTGGGGCATTCACTCTCAAAAGCCTCACTTTTGGTTACAGATTAAAGCCATAGAAGAAGTCAAAGAAGGGAAACAAAAGCCAGCTTTTGCAAATTCCCCCCAAATCCCTGATGATCCCAAAAATACTTGGAAAAGAATAAGTGGAAATGGCACTGGAGGGACAATTGCCCTCAACTGGCCTGGCCTGGCCTGGCCTGGCCTGGCCACACGTGAGCCAACCACTTAAGTGTGAGTGATTCACTGTACTTTCTGCTGTGTGCTCTTTGTATACCTATAGATACAGGTATACATAGGGATGTAGAAACACAGGAATACATATCCTTTTTCTCAATCAGTTTCTGCATAAGATGAAGCCTGATTCTATCTATCTATTCATTACATGTTATCCTACTTTATTATTTATTTAATTTTAACCCACTTTTAATAGAAGGGCAACCCTCCTCCCAACCCAATAACTAAGGAAGATTTAAGGGAACAGTCCTACACATGGTTACACAGAAATCAGTCATAATTTTCCCAGCATTCTCCAGCCAGCACAGCTACCTAGAGAATTCTGGAAGTAGTAGGACTTCTTTTTCCTGTCTAACTAGGCATAGGATTGCTCCTTAACTAGTTTTATTTAGCCATGATTAAAGCAGTCCACTAAAATAGCATTTCCTGGTCTGAAGCCCTCCAGACTTCCCATCGCTGTACTTGTTGGAAATTATGGGACTAGCAGACTAACAATCTGCTAGGCAGATTGAAGGCACCAGATTTGGCAGGCCTGCACTAAGACAGCCCTTACTCATTCTTGATCAGGAGGAGAGGAGAGGAGTAGAGGAGAGGACTTCCAGAGGGTACCTTGGCTTTTTGGAAAAAAGCAGTTTTAAACATTGGAGAAGGACTGTGGCTCAGTGGTAGAGCACAAATTTTGCATGCAGACAGCCCCAGGTTGAGTCCCTGGGATCCTGTTAGAGGTAGAAAAGACCCCGTCTGAAATTCAAGACAGCTACTTCCATTCAGTGTGAACAATGCTGAGCTCGATGGATTGCCAGTCTGACTTATGTTTTAAGGAATTACCTCTCCTATGCCTTTGCAATATGGATAATGCACAAAGGCAGCCAGAGATAGGCAGCTTTTCATGCACCACAGACATTAGAGTACTGCAAATTATCCCGCAGTTTATTGAGCAATGAGGTGCAGAATGGAAACTGGTGTAATCATCATCAGTGCACAACCACCTTGTAGATAATGTACAGCACATGGCTTGCCTTGCTGGAAAGCCTCAACGGATTTGACACCACTGTGCTACTTCAAAAAGATTCTTATCCCTTTGTAATATCCTTATTTGAATCAATTTGTAATGTCACCAAATGCATTATTTCAGTAGCACAGATTTATGCCCCATCACAGATGCTTATTTGCTAATTTTACAATGTACAATACTGGGTCAAAATGACATTTTTGCTACAGAAAACTGAGTTGAGTAAAGAGATGGTACATCTGTGTCCCCTTAGAAATGCATTTAATCCTCTACCATGTGATACGCTTGGTTCAGTCAAGGGTTATCTTCATTTTGTTTCCACCTCCTGTTCTTCCTCTTCCTCGTCTTCTTCCATTTCCTCATCTGAATGATCCCCATTATTCGTAGGGTCACTGAATTCAAAGTTTCCTTCAATGTCCAGTACTTGCAGATGCTTCAATCTTTGGAAGGTGCTTTCTTTGACAGCATGGAATGCAATCTTGTTAAACCTGGAACATTAAAAAGTTACATGGCATTAAATCCAAATCCTTTGCCTTTCATGTTACCCATGTAAATAAGTGGAATGTATTCATTAATGTTCCCTCAAGGTCTAATAGACCTTAATCCAAAAGAAGGATTTTGTATATCATGACGTACTGGAAAAGAGAAAGAAGTGTATAATCTCTGTTCAATTTTCTGTGCATTCTTCAACATTTTTGTTTGACTTTCATCCATATAAGTTTTCTTCATGCAAGGGTGCTATTGCTGCTCAGAGACTTTTGTATTCATTCAGAGAGAAGAGTGTGTGTGCAAGGCCACACCTTCCCCTGTTTATTTAGTTATTTACTGGATTTATACCCCACTGTTTTCCAATAAACCCAAAGCTGCTTGCATAATTCCCTTCCTCTCAAACTTATCCTTACAACAACCCTGTGAGGTAGGCTGGGCTGAGAGTCTGTGACTAGCCCAAGTCATCCAGTTGGCTCCATGGCTGAGTGGAGAGTAGAACCAAGCACCTCAGTCCCAGCCCTGTGCTCTTAACCACTACACCACACTGGCTTTCATGGCGTTATGACCTCCTGCATTTAATAGTTATATCTGTTCATCCCTTTTTAATCTTCCTTAATCTTCCAGGAAGAACTTCCCACTTATAGGGTGGAACAAGCCCAGCCTCAGCACCCAGCACCCTTGGGCTGTTGCTAGAACCCTATACTCTGCCAGGGTGGAGTGATGTGCAGATAAAAATGCCAGTCTTGGTGATAGCAACACCAAGCAGCCATTCTAATTTCCCACAATGCCCCTGACATAGTGCCACTTCTGGCCACTGTGGGAAAATTGAAATAAACCCCCAGTTTATGCCCACTAACATAAGAAGGGGTCTGCTAGGTCCCTCACCCAAAATAGATAGACATGTACTTCCTAGAAGGCAATTTATTAACACCAAAACAAAAAACAAAAAACCCACCCTTGTAATTCAAGTTATACAAGAAAATCTCTAAGGCAGAGGTAGAAACTGAGTTCTATAACACAAAACCACCCCTTGCAAACCACTGAGGGCCAGAGGCCAATAACTTAGCCAAGAATGCCATGTGAAGTCCAGAAACATTCTTGGAAACAAAAGAGGTATCATTGGCTGGTGCTTTGCTTTCTAGTATGGCAACTTCCCAGCTAAGCAATTGTTTTCATTTGAAAAATCTACATACAGACCAGGAGAGGGCAGGAGCACTGGCAGGTTCTGAGGGTGGTGCTCACAGGAACCTTGTTGGAGACTGTAATTCCAACCCATCTGGATTAACAGTGGTCAGCTGCTAGGTGCAGATAACAGGTAAGTGCCTTTCTGTTGCAAAGTTAGATCCTCTGCAAGTCCTTGTTGCCATAATCCAGTAAGTACACACTTGCTGTCCATGCTCAGGAGGACTTTGGACATGTATTTCTTCAACATCTCCCCGTGCCTCATAATCAACAGTTTTTGAGACCAATGGCAAATTTCCAAGGCAATTACAAGAAATGGAGTGGTAGGGTTCTGCCGTTTGATTTAATAAAAGAGCAACAAATCTCATTTGGAATGGTCAAACCCAAATAATTCAATGAACCCTGACCTACATTGCAGGTACTGGGGTGAGAGTGAGGAGATCGCCTTCTCCTGGGCTACAAACCTGAGATAAATTCCCTTTATATTAGGTGTGGATTCAAAGGCATCTTCTGGCACTGTGGTGATCTTGTTGTTCTGCAGGTACAGATATTCCAATGATGCTGGCAAACCAGATGGAATGGAATTCAGTAAATTCCCAGCCATATCTAATATCTGAAAGAAAGGACAGCTAGCAGAGCATGAACTGAGATAATGAACAGAAATCATGGTGATGCTTCCAAATTAGCTTAGATGGATTATCCAGAATTTCTAAGGCAAGCTAACACCTGCATTCTGCCTTTGATTAACACTGAGACTCTGAGTGGGTCTATTCAAATGTAAGCAACTATGCATTTGAGGGGACTCATTTCCAGGTAAGTGTGCATAAGATTACAGCCTAAATTCATTTCATGCCATTAGTGGGATGCCCACAAAATGGAATGGAAATGTGGCCATATAGCTGTGGTTAAGTGAATAGGTGAGTACCAGCTCCCACTTGTTGCCAGCTGGTTTGGCCCATCTTTCTCAGCTTTGGCCCTTCCTTTCTGCTTTTCTACATCTCTTTGGACTATTGCATATTCCCACTTGCCTCATGTCCCCATTATGTAGAAGCTGTGATGTACATGACGCATCACTCCAAACCCCAATAAAGGACCAGCAACCATGCATCCAGTTGATATGTCCATCTTAAAATAAGTATTTCTATTGACAGATTTTTTAAAGATTCTAAACATGTCCTTTTCACCACCTCTTCCATCCTATTCAACCATAGCCCTTTCAATAACCATGATAGCAAGTAAGTTGCAAAACATTAGCTGCGTGGAGCGAGCTGTGCCTGCAGAGCTGAGCTCTGACTGAGTGGCTAAGCGCAAGGCAGCGGCCCCAGCTTTCCCTCTTGGCTGGCTTTGCCTCAGCTTTCTTCTTGGCCCTGCTTCCTGGAGGGTTTTTCTGGCAGCCTGACCAGCAACGGCTGCAGCTATTGTGAAATGTGTGGCCTTTTAGAGTTGGTATCTAGTACACAGATGAGTAGAGACAAAACCTGGACAAAAGGCAGGTCCAGTCTATCAGCTGGGGCTCTGCATTGCAAGTTTGTTCAGCTGGGTATTTTGAGGGTTTTCCTTAAGGCAATAGCTCTGACGTTGTCCAGCCACAGATACTACTTTATTATCTCTCTCAACAGTATTATTTTACTTCTCCTCCTTATGCCGGTGAAGCAATCCAGGAGTAAATCTACCATACTTGCATACAAAGATTGTCAAGGAATATTATTATTATTATTATAGCGTTATTCTATATTATTCTATAGCATAATTCTAATTATTCTAGATTAGTATTGAAGAATAATGTTTTTTAGTATAAATAATACTTAAATGACTTTACAGTATCAAGAATAATTCTTTAAATTATTATCAACCCGCCTGGTCCCAGTTTGAGGTCATCAGAGGACATAGCCTGACTGGAGTCCACCAGGAAAAGACCCTTCTGTGTGCTGGCCCCATTTCGACAGATTTCCCTGCCTTGAGAACTCAGGCAGCCATCTTCACTGTGCTATTTTTGGCATCTGCTAAAACATTCTTATTCCAGGACGCCTTTCTTGTGAACCAGAGACACTTTTCATATGATTTTTTTCTTAATGGTTTAATGCTTATAGTGGATTGTTTTTATTAGTTTCTTTGTTTTAATTGTGGAATCTGCTTGGGTGTGCATTACAGAAATTCTGCAAATACCAAATAAATAAATAACTCAATTCCTTAAAAATAACTCTGAGATCAATGGAACTTACTCCTAAGTACATAAGTGTGCTTTTGATTATTTTAATTCTGTTTTATGAAGAACGGCAGTGTGGACATTGGAAGCTTTATTGAGCATTGCTCATGCCTGATCCTTAGCATTATGCTTGTTTATAAGCATACAAATTTATGAAAATGCCTCATTATATCTGTCCATTAGTCTATCTAGTTCAGCATTGTCTCTATTTGGGGTGGGAAATTCCAGGTGCTAGAGAGCTGCACCAGCTCCTGAAACCCACCAGAAGCTGCACCTGCTCGATTGCTACTGCTGTGGCTGAAAGTCACACACAACAACCACCATGCAAAGAGAAAGTGGCAGTGGCACCAAAAAGACTCACACTTGTTTTTAAGGAAAACAAGGCATGCAGCAAGCATGCAGCTTCTTTCATTGCCAAATGCCATACCCCACAAAAAAACATTTTTTTTAGCCTGCAAAAATTACTGATTTTTTTGGTAGCTGCTTTCTTGTCACTCAGCTGCAGCAGAGAAAGATGGCAGGGTTGCAGCCCATGGCTTGTCTACATGGGCTGCCACAGGTTTCCAGCAGGGATCTTTCCCTTCTGGGGATTGAACCCCATATATTCTGCATGCAAAGTGGGTGCTGTAGCAGAGCTATGGTCCTTCCTCAGCACTCTAGTCATAAATATTTTTTATTAATTAAAAGATTCTGCTTTTCCGAAGTGTATTCCAGCCCTGCCAATTCACACTAGCAATGGCTAAGCCTTGAAAGGGCTGATAATGGCAGGAGAATATCAGCAGACTGCAGAACTAGCCAGAAGTTCAAGATCTCACACAAAGCTTACTCAAGATTTTGGCTCTCGAATTTAGGTCTGGAAATGGCATACAAGCATGTTACTAGGGAAAATTCTCCAAAAGGCTGGTCAAAGTGCAGTTTTGCCTAGAAACATGGTAGCAAGAAAAGCAGAGTCAGTTAAAAGGCAAAGTAAATAAACCCATGGCACATTTTTAAGCCAGTACGTATTTATTTGCTATTTCTAGCTTGTCTGATCTGAGCAACAATATATAGGCCTATTAAATAACCACTAACTTCTATTTATTTTTAGAATTCATGCCCACAAGCAGGGTTTGTTCTTCTTGACTGAACTATTTGTACAGAGCCTAGAGCATTATTATGATCCTCACCACCACCAGTATCATAAAAGGTATCCTAAAGCTCTCTTCACTTCCATCTTAAGCTCAGTTATGGAAAGCTAGACCAAGTGACAGGGTTTAGAACATAAGCAAGGCCAGGCTGGTCACCCCAATAGTCCATGCAGTCCAGCATTCCATGCACATGGGGGCAAGCCAGCTGCTGGCTGGATCCCTCAAGCAGGATGGGAACGAGAGTTTTGCCTGCCCAGGCTCCTGAGCAACTGGTATGCAGTGCTTCCAAGAGACACTCAGGTTCTCCACATGGTCGCATGAACAGAACTTAATGGCTGTAAAAGCAGCTAACTGAGAATGAGTCTTCACAGGTTCCTGGTTATCTGAACTTAATACCAATAAGATGTTCTCAATAGATCCTTATAGGAGAATAATCAGTGCAATTGCTGGAGAGCTGATTAAATGAGGCCCCACTTAAGGATGTTGGGAAAATCTGCAACTGATTCAAATGCAAATTGGATTTCTAGGAATGTGGAGTTGTGCAATTGCCAGACCCATTTTCTAGGACTTGTGGATTCTGCCTCAGACAAGCATTATTTTCAGTTGCACAGATTACAAGGAACTTGTGTGGAGTTTCTGGAGTGATGGTTGCACAAAGGCACACTTGCCACCAGGAAAAAAGGTACCTGACGCCTGCAAAACACAGATGGAATGGATTTAACAAATCCATACATCCCTACACCACAGACCACTCTGTCTCAGGTAAGGGAATCTCCAATTACAGTCTGTGCTAGCCAATATTTTCAAACTGTTCTCGAATGCATGCTGAACTAAGGCACAGAGCAACGAAAGCTGCCCTTGTCTGGAGTCAGTTTTCTTTCCTTTCCCCACTGTCTCTCAGTGTTACTGCCAAGCCAAGCCCTCACTGGCCTTTTTCTTCAGAAGCAATGGGAATATTTGGGGCAGGGGGCCTTCCAGGATGGCACTCACATATGTGCTGTCCATGGGCTTCCCGGAACAGTTGTTCTAGTGAAGCATCAATTTGGAAAAGACGGCATCACTTGGAACTGCTGCTTTAGATACCCTGTGCATAATTCTCATGCTCAGAACCATCCACCACCACCACCAAAGGTAAACGGTGCCAGTTCAGACTTAGTGGTGATGGATTTTGAACAAAATTACATATACATACACTGCCTGAAACAACCAGTTCTTCAGGATCTGAAGACCTGAGGCCTGATAGAGACAAGTGGATGATCCAAACTTTAGCACAGTATGCTATCATTAATATTCTACTAGTTCTGCTCTCATCGTCCAAGAAGCTATGCACACACATTCTTTCCTGAAAACAGACGATGTCAAAGCAAGCTGGTTCTCAAACATTCACAACATTCCTTAGACTTTCCCCTCCCTGAAGTTATTCCAACTCCAAAATATCTAATTGATTGAAATGAAGAGAACTGTCTTTCCTAACTCTCTCCAAACTTTTATGTATAGGCAGTAAACTTAAGGGAAATGTACTACTGATGGTTAATGTGGAATATTAGTGTTTAGCAGGAATGCTTTGTCAGTCAGCTAAACACATGATGGTTCTAGGTCAACGTTTTCATTGTGTGTTGTGCACCACAAGCCCAAGAGCTCTTTCTTTGTCAGTCACTACTAGCTCAGATCCCATCGGCTTACACTTTTTTTGCCCCAACACACATCGCTTTGCACTTGCTTACATTGAGCAGCATCTGCCATTTTGATGCCCATTTTTCCAGTTCACGGAGATCCTTTTGAGTGCTTTGCAATCTTTTTTTTTCATTATCCCATATAATTTGGTGACATCAACAAACTTGGCCATTTCATTGCTCACTCCTAATTCCATATGATTTATTAATATATTACAAAGCTTTTGTAAAGAACCTTCTGGAAGTCCAGTAAACAATGTCTTATGGATCAGCCCTATCCACATTTTCAGAGTATCCTTTGCCAGTCTGAAATAACTTTTTTTTCCCCAGCATGCTTCTCCTTCTATATGATTACTAATGCTTTCAAACAGTTTGTCCAGAAGACGTGTTAAGCTAACAGGCCTGTAATTTCTTGGATCACCCCAGATCCTTTTAAAGCATTGATATTATATTCTCCAGTCCATTGGTACAAAAGTTGATCCTGAGGACATGTTAGATATTTTTATTATAAGATCAACAACTTCTTATTTGAGTTATTTAAGAACTTTAGGATGGGTATCATTGTGGCTTAGTGATGTATTAACTTTTGATTTGTTTATAATTTTGCAACCTTGACAATTAAGAATCAGTTTCAATTAACCCCTAGTTTTTGGCTTGCAGAAAGTGCTAGTACTAATGTCCACACATTCTTCTGTTTGAATTGCATTACTGTGGCAAGAGTTTCTGATTATTTCATTTGGTAGCCATGGACTACCACTCAGGACTTTCAGGTCCAGCCTAGAACTGTTTTCTGCACAATCACCAAAGGAGAAATTTCTTAAATTTTTAATTAATTTTTGAGATATTATTGACTAATTCTTAGCACTGCTTCCCAGGTGATTCTGAGCCCTCTATGTGGCACCACCAAGTTCCTGGATATCTTCTGGTTCTCCTCATCTCCTTTCCAGGCATCTCAATTGTTTCATTCTTTTATCATTGTTCTTCTCAGTTTGCTTCTTCAGAATTAGGCCCCTGACTAGAACATCCTTTTATCTGAACAAATCCTCTAGACAATATTTTGAGAATATATCCAGTCCTGCCTATTTCCTGGTAAGCTTATAATTCTGGCTCACCCACTTGAGCCATATCTCCACAATTAAATGAGCAGAACTCTGAGTCAGGTAGAAGCTTTCAGAAGTCTCTTGGTCTTGCAGGACCAAGAGCATGTGGAACCAGCCTAACAATGAAATGACTGCATAGAATATCCAGGTTAGCGAAATTGCACAACTTATTTTTTCTGCAAAATAACACATGTAAAGATACATGCTATGTATCACATGTTAACATTAAAATTTCCATAGCTTTGGGGAAAAATGAACACTGTGTATAAATAGCACATCTACAATTGGAAATTTAAATGATGTCACTTCAAGGTGAATGCACTTGACTGGACTTCTAACTTTAACAGCTACATACTGGAGAGTGGGTTGAAATATACAGGATGTATAAACTTGGGTGTGTTTTTGTTCTTTGTTTATGATAAGCATTTCCCCATCTAAGTCTAAGGAATGCTGTGAATGTTTGAGAACAGCTTGCTTTGACATCATGTTTCCAGGAAAAAAATGTGCATAGCTTCTTGGGTGATGAGAGCAGAACTATTTAAAGATAGCATACTTTGCTAAAGTTTGGATCATCCATTTGTCTCTATCAAGCCTCAAGCCTTCAGATCCTGAAGGACTGGTTGTTTCAGGCAGAATATGTGTGTGCAATTTTGTTCAAAATTCATAATCATTATCATTTCCCTCCTTATTCCTCCTTCCTTGCCTTCACATATCCAAGCAATAACCTAACTTAAAGAAGGAATGAACATGAAAAAGATTTCAGGAAAGCCATGCCTGTCAAAAGGACAGCACAGTTCTTTGTACAAAAGTTCTTTGTATTTTGATGAATGAAAATCTGTATTTAGATTATCATTTAAAGAGCACAGTTTTAGTATTAAGGGATCAAATATGTTATCCTTTCAACATTTCAAAAAATTAATTTGAAGTGTAACATTTTTTTGAGGAAAATACTTTTTTTTTTTTACACCACTGCAAATGAATTTTGGAAATTTAAGTTGTTCTCACTTGTTTTTAACATTGATATGCTTTCACTGGAGACTTGCTTGCTGTACATTCATGAACTATGTCTATATGTAAACTACAACTAAAGCTTTTCTATATCATTCCCATCACTACACTTTGTAAAACATTTTGATATATTTAGAATTTCTTATGGTTTGTCCAAAGCAGGTAGGCTGGCTATTTGAATGTCCCTTTAGGTATGAGATTCATAAACAGGAGATAAGAGTCTTCCAAATCCAGTAATAAATGTAGCAGAAAATGATATATTTATCCTAGACATTTGTCTCAGATTCATATTTTTAAAAATGGAAAAAGTATACATGCAAGCATATCAATACCAATTGGAAAACTTTAAAATCCATTTTTAAATTGCATCATATAATAGCAACTACTTGCCCTTTTTTATGGGTCTCAGCCCACCTAATATGGAAGTATTGCTCCCTCTTTTCCTATTAGGACTGCTCACAGGTCTCACTCATGCTGGACTTCCAGATTTTGTGGTGAAATAATATTCCAGATCCAACTTTTTCATACACACACTTGCATAATCCTTTAACCTTGCCAAAACTTTTCTAGCTATGGTAGTTGCATTTCCTTGCTACAGAATTTGTTGGGGGCTTTGTTTTTCCTATGACACTGTTTAAATTGTCAATTACAATCAATATACTTAGGAATATGGTTGTACCTTGAGACTGAGGAGATCCCTCCATGAGCTACTATGAATTGAACTGACTTTCAGTTTGTTGTTGCTCAGGTACAGTTCCTGCAGCTTTGTCATTCCAGATAATGTGCCCTTGGGAATAGAGCTGATCTCATTCACTTTAAGCTTCATGTTCAGAAGGTTCTTTGGGAAGCCATAGGGCATGGTGTGGAGGTTATTGCCCGAAAGATCCAAGGACTTCAGTAGCCTCAGCTTACGGAAGGCATCCCGATGAATCTGTGTGCTTCTGATCTTATTGTAACTCAGATTTAGTTCCTCCATAAAATAAGTTGTAGCAAAATCATTCCTGCTAATTTCTGAGATTTGGTTGTGAAGAATCATAAGAGTTTTCACCCGCCTGGGCAATCCACTTGGGATCTTTTCCAGCTGGTTATTGTACAAATGGACAGTGTGTAATTTCTTCAGGCCCTGGAAAGCTAATGGATGAATCCCACGGGCCTTCAGTTTATTATTATGAAGCAGTAGGTATTCCAGGTTCTTGATCTGAGTCAAGACATCTTTGCCAATTGATTTAATTGCATTCTTCTCTAAATGAAGAAGGACAATGTTCCGAGGTAAGCCACTAGGTATTTGGGAAAGATTATTGCTGGACAAATCCAGGTACTCAAGGCTTGAGAGTTTCCTTGGAAAAACAAAACAAATGCTCCCAGTTAGAATATATACATATCTATACAGAGAGAGAGAGAGAGAGAGAGAGAGAGAGAGAGAGAGAGAGAGAGAGAGAGAGAGAGCGCAATGTATAAAACTATTCAGCCTCTGTTTTTTTGCCCACTGAGATGTGTAATCAGTGTAACATGATGACAGGAAGCTGGAGGTAGAACTCTGGGTCCATACTAAGGAAAAAAAACCCATCAAGAGAGCACATATTCTTATACAAAATCTTCAGTGTTTCAAAAGTTTTTGGGCCAAGCTAGAGAATAGCTTGCTAGTTGAATGCATGCTCAGAATAGGCTTGGTTTGGGCAGATCCTGAGGACTTGCTTGGGGTGCCACTAACTGGAGGGGAGACTCAACATGAAAAGACAAAGGGTATTATGAGACTATTTCCTCTTTAATATCCTTGATGGCTCTACTGCTATGTCAGTATATTCACTCATGTATTTTACTGAAAAAAGAAAGATGAAAGAAGTGGTGGGAAAACAAGGCAAGGCTAGAACTGGTCTAGCTAATTCCCACTTTAAAATGAGGCAAACGAAGGAGGCAACCCATAAAAGCTCTGTTGGGAAGAATCCCTGCTCACCATGTATTAGTTCCAGTTCCTGTATAAGTACTTATTTGGATTCAGTCTTGAGCAAAACTGGAGTAAACCCACTGAAATCTGTTGCTTATGTTAGCCATGATTAACTTATCCATTTATTTACATGGGTCTACTCTAAACAGGCCCCTTCATGGATCACTGCCTTGTCGTGGTGAAGCAGCTTGTGTAGCTCAATGAAGCTATGAGCTATGCCGTGCAGGGCCATCCAAGATGGACAGGTCATAGCAGAGAGCTCTGACAAAACGTGATCCACTGGAGAAGGAAATGGCAACCCACTCCAGTATCTTTACCATGAAAACCCCATGGACAGTACCAAAAGGCAAAAAGATATGATGCCAGAAGATGAGCCTCTCAGGTCAGAAGGTGTCCAATATGCTACTGGGGAAGAGCAGAGGGCTAGTACTAGTAGCACCAGAAAGATTGAAGTGACTGGGTCAAAGCCGAAAGAATACTCAGTTGCAGATGTATCTGGTGGTGAAAGGAGAGTCCAATGATGTAAAGATCTATACTCCATAGGAACCTGGAATGTAAGATCTATGAATTAAGGCAAGCTGGACGTGGTCAAACAAGAGATGACAAGACTGAACATCGACATCTTAGGAATCAGGGAACTAAAATGGACAGGAATGGGTGAATTTAATTCAGGTGACCATCAGGTATACTGAGGCAAGAATCCCTCAGAAGAAATGGAGTAGCCTTCACAGTCAATAAAAGAGTAGGAAAAGCAGTACTGGGATACAATCTCCAAAATGACAGAATGATCTCAGTTCGAATCCAAGGAAAACCATTCAACATCACAATAGTCCAAGTCTATGCCCCAGCCACTGGTGTTGAAGAGGCTGAAGTTGACCAGTTTTATGAAGGCCTACAACACCTTCTAGAATTAACACCAAAAAATGATGTCCTTATCATCATGGGGGATTGGAATGCTAAAGTAGGAAGCCAAAGGATAACTGGAATAACAGGCAAGTTTGGCCTTGGAGTACAAAATGAAGCAGGGCACAGGCTGGTAGAATTTTGTCAAGAGAATATGATGGTCATAGCAAACACTCTTTTCCAACAACCCAAGAGACGACACTACACATGGACATCACCAGACGGTCAACTCAGAAATCAGATTGACTATGGGCTCTGCAGCCAAAGATGGAGAAGCTCTATACAGTCAGTAAAAACAAGACAGAAGCTGACTGTGGCTCAGATCATGGAATTCTTGTTGCAAAATTTAGGCTTAAATTGAAGAAAGTAGGGAAAAGCACTAGGCCACTCAGGTATGACCTAAATCATATTCCTGATGAATATACAGTAGAGGTGACAAATAGATTTAAAGAATTAGATCTGATAGACAGAGTGCCTGAAGAACTATGGATGGAGGTTCGCAACAATGTACAAGAGGCAGCAACTAAAACCATCCCAAAGAAAAAGAAATGCAAGAAAGCAATATGGCTGTCTGAGGAAGCTTTACAAATAGCTGAGGAAAGAAGGGAAGCGAAAAGCCAGGGAGAAAGAGAAAGATACACCCAATTGAATGCAGAATTCCAGAGAATAGCTAGAAGAGATAAGAATGCCTTCTTAAATGAACAGTGCAAAGAAATAGAAGAAAACAATAGAACAGAACCAGAGATCTCTTCAAGAAAATGGGAGATATGAAGGGAACATTTCATGCAAAGATGGGCACGATAAAGGACCAAAATGGCAGGGACCTAACAGAGGCAGAAGAGATTAAGAAGAGGTGGCAAGATTACACAGAAGAACTATACAAGAAAGAGCTTAACTTCCCTGATAACCACGATGGGATGGTCACTGACCTCGAGCCAGATGTCCTGGAATGTGAAGTCAAATGGGCCTTAGGAAGTCTGAGCAACAACAAAGCTAGTGGAGGTGACAGTATTCCAGCTGAGCTATTCAAAATCTTAAAAGATGATGCAGTAAAAGTGCTACACTCAATATGCCAGCAAATTTGGAAAACTCAACAGTGGTCACAGGATTGGAAAAGGTCAATTTACATTCCAATTCCAAAGAAGGGCAATGCCAAAGAATGCTCAAACTACCGCACAATTGCACTCTTTTCACATGCTAGCAAAGTTATGCTCAAACTCCTACAAGCTAGGCTCCAGCAGTATGTGGACCGAGAACTACCAGAAGTACAGGTAGAGGGAGAGGAACTAGAGATCAGATTGCCAGCATACGCTGGATCATGGAGAAAGCTAGGGAGTTTCAGAAAAACATCTACTTCTGCTTCATTGACTATGCTAAAGCCTTTGATTGTGTGGATCACAACAAATTGTGGCAAGTTCTTAAAGAGATGGGAGCACCAGACCATCTTATTTGTCTCTTGAGAAACCTATATGCGGGTCAAGAAGCAACAGTGAGAACTGGACACGGAACCACTGATTTGTTCAAAATTGAGAAAGGAGTTCGGCAAGGCAGTATACTGTCGCCCTGCCTATTTAACTTATATGCAGAGCACGTCATGAGAAAGGCGGGCCTAGATAAATCACCAGTTGGAATTAAGATTGCCGGGAGAAATATCAACAACCTCAAATATGCAGACAATACCACTGTGAAGTGGCAGAAAGTGAAGTGGAACTAAAGAGCCTCTTGATGCGGGTGAAAGAGGAGAGCACAAAAGTTGGCTTGAAACTCAACATTAAGAAATCTAAGATCATGGCATCTGGTCCTCTCACTTCCTGGTAAATAGATGGGGAAGAAATGGAGGTAGTGACAAATTTTATTTTCCTGGGCTCCAAGATCACCACAGACGGGGACTGCAGCCAAGAAATTTAAAGATGCCTGCTCCTGGGGAGGAAAGCTATGGCAAATCTAGACAGCATACTAAAAAGCAGAGACATCACTCTGCCAACAAAAGTGCATATAGTCAAGGCTATGGTTTTCCCAGTTGCAATGTATGACTGTGAAAGTTGGACCATAAGGAAGGCTGAGTGCCAAAGAATTGAGGCACTGAAGGAGACTCCTGCGAATCTCTTGGACCGCAAGACGATCAAACCGGTCCGTCCTAGAGGAGATCAACCCTGACTGCTCTTTAGAAGGCCAGATACTGAAGAGACTCAAATACTTTGACCACCTAATGAGAAGGACGGACTCCCTGGAGAAGAACCTAATGTTGGGAACAATAGATGGCAAAAGAAGAAGGGGACAGCAGAGAATGAGGTGGCTAGATGGAGTCACTGAAGCAGTTGGTGTGAGCTTAAGTCGACTCCGGGGGATGGTGGAGGACAGGAAGGAATGTTGTCCATGGGGTCGCAATGGGTCAGACACGACTTCGTGACTAACAACAACAACTCTAAGCAGGACTAAATCTGGATCCAAACCATTGTCTTTATCCTCTGCTTTTCAGGCCTGTTTGTCTCCCAAGTCCATTTACTATTAAGATACCTCACAATGTGCAATATAAGCACACACATGTGTATATATGTGGTGGTTTATTAGACAAAGAAGCCATAATGAAAGGCTTCTGGAGTTTAAATATTTTAACAATTCCCTGTTAAATCTAAAGTGGGAAACTTCAGAGTCTCCTACAAAGTAGGAGACAAAACCAGAAGCCGATCCTCACTTCTGGGGAAAGGGAAGTGAGAGACTGGTGGGAAGCATGCCTTATTGTCATGCATGAAGTCCCGACAGAAACAGTGACTCACGAGGAGACCTTGCACTTGGCACCTTGTACCCAAGAGTCGCCCCCACAACCCAATGCAGGAGCAGCTGAACCAGCTATTGCGTCTTCCCCTGAGCCCCAGCTCATTGAGCAAACGCCTGGACCTTTATCAGAGACAGAGAGTCATGAGAAAGAGGCAGAGCAAACTGCCTCCTCCCCTCCTGATGCTGATCTCCCCGAGCCAGAAACAGAAGACATTACAGGTGTCATAGATTTCTCAAAAGCTGAAAACAGACGTATTTTATGCAGATTTGAACAAATACAAAGCAGGCAGCGTAAGAGAGAGGAAAGGCGTGACTTGGGAGAATGATCCCACGTGGGCTCAGAAAGAGAAGCCATTATAGGACTGACATCTGCTCTGCAGGGACCACTATTAGGGAACTTATCTATAGTATCGTAAATCTTGTAGACAATTAACATTAAAGGACTTTAGTTTTATTGCTCTGTGGAGAGTTGAATGTTTATACAACCCTTTTCATGACACTTATGGACTGGGGAGCGAAGTACTTCATTTGAACTTCATTTCAAAGCCAAGTGGTGGCAAACTGATTCTAATTACCTTTAATAAGAAGAGGAAATGCCATGTCCACTTGCGATTAGAGTTGTTCATGTAAAGTATTGCTATTATTCTTCATGTGTTGATGAATTATCAATGAAGTAGAAGAAAATATAAGAAATGAAACAGTGCATAAGACCCTACTCCTACGCATTTTTGTGTAGAAATAAGTCCTACTATCTTGACTTGGGCTTACTCCTAAGTAAATGTGCATAAAACTGTAGCTTTCATATCTTATTTGAGATCTTTGCCATAAAGATCCACCAGAAGACAGCTGTTATTGTAGTACCAGGGAAGAATACAGCCCCTTAGCTGCTAGGGCACAAAGGTATTGACAAGCTCACCAGAAGGTTTCATTGTCCATGCCTTCATTTGTCAATTTGTTGTTCTGCAAATACAGTTCTCGAAGTCCTGAAAGCTCACTGAAAGCTCCTTTGGGAATCTTCTCCAACTTGTTATTCTGCCATAAGAAAGAGAAGAAAAAGATGCACTTTTTCAGTCAAAGGGGAGCTCTCCAAGGTGGTGCGTGTAATGCCTAGAGGTGTGGGCATCAAAGTGACCTCCAGATGTTCTGGGCTATAGACTCCACCATCCCTGTCTACTTCCCATGTCGTGGGAGCCATAATCCAAAACATCTGGATGAGATCAGGTTGCCTAACTCTGATTTTGCACAGATGTTGAAAGTCTGCTGTGGAAGGAAAATAACCTTGCGCGCCTGGTTTTCTGGTAACTGGTCTCAAAAGCAAGCAAATCACCACCATCACCAGATCCTTTGTTCTCCCTGCCTTGATTGCAGTTCCAGCAAGGAACAGAGCCTTCTCTGTTTGGCATTCATACTCCAGAATATCCTTCCAGAGAAGAACTGTTTCACCACTCATAAGTAAAGACAGCTGTCATATAGAAGAAGCTGAGTCAGTTATATCCCATCTGCTGATGCTTCTCTTTTGCTGCTGCTGCTGCTGCTATTTTTGTAATTGAGCCTAACTTCTTATGTTGCATTGTTTTCTTAATTTTATTAATCTTATTTGTCACCTTGGATACTCTTGGGCAGACAGCATGACCATGGGGGACAGAGATAGCTAGTTTGCTAATCATTAGGTAGGCTGGCAGTTGAATCCCCCTAAATCCAACAGAATCTGCTCTACAAAAGCCTTTCTGACCTATAGTGAGATTCAATCCCACACCAAGGTTAAAGAACTAATGGAACCACACCTCACCTTTAGATGCAATTTATATAGTGCTGGTGGCAGATTCTTTGGAACATTTTTTAAAAAATTGCTGGACATAATCAAGACTTCCACATTGTCAGAACCATTGAACATGTTCTCTGGTAGCCCTGCATCTTCAAGTTTATTGTTGTGAAGGTAAACTGACCTACCAGAAAGAAAGGAAGGAGAAAGGAGATTTGAGCTTTTCTCTTGATCAGGAACATACATTTATTGTTACATTTATATCCTGCTTTTTCTCCAGGAAGCCTAAGGTGGTATACATGATCCTCTTCCCTTCTATTTTATTCCCACAGCAACTCTTTGAAGTAGGTTAGGCTGTAAGTCAGTGACATGAAGCTCCCCAAGCTCCCATGAGTGGACTTGAAGCTCCCCAAGTCCACTCTCACCACTGGCACACCACAAGCTAGCATGTTTGCTTGAGTTAGCAGCCAGGCTTTTTCCATGTCTTAGACAATGTCCAGACACCTGACCTTAATGGAACTGAAAGCAACAAATACATAGAGAGGTAATTCCCTCCTAGACAGTTGCAGGTCTCAGTAAAATGGCAGCAAGCAAGAAAACTTTGCATATAATGCCATGCACTGGAGCTTTCACTGCTGGTGGATACCTTCCAGAGCTGGAAAGCTACTGCCAGTCAGTGCCAATAATACTGGGCTACTTGGACCATTGGTGTGACTTAACATATGCCTGTATTTCCAAGTGGAACTGTAGGGATGTAAGGTGAGATAAGGGTCTCTTTATTGGTGCTTTTCTTTCAGTGTCAGAAGCAGACCCTCACCCCCATTTTCTATATGATTGGAGCAGTTCTGCATGTAAAACATAATAAACTGAAATCATCAAATCCAGTTTGGCTCCTTTAAAATGTCGCCTCCTCAGCTCATGCTAGGCAGTCCTTTGATTTAAACTGGCATATTCTTGCAGTTGCCAGGCGGCTTGTGCTCCTAAATATTTATGTTTCTGAAAGCTTTACCTTTTATGCAAAAAAACAAACAAACAAACAAACCCTAAGAGCACATCCTCAACAGTATGGAATGCAGGCATTCCTTCTTGCTTGGCATTTACATTGGGAAACAAACAGAATGTTCTTCAGTGTTTGAGGAGAACTTTGGAAACAATTATACAGCCCTTTTCAGATGATGTGGAACGCTTAGAATGATGGTGTGCAGGAATGCACAGTTCTTTAAAACTCTACTCAGCCAGGAAGTCCACAGTGTGCTCTTAGGCAAATCACAGTTTCTCAGCTTCACTAATCTTCCAGAGTTGTTGTGCAGCTAAAATGTCACCCTACTGTGAGGAGGGAAGTGCACACAACAAATAAATAAAATATGCAGGTTTTCATGAATTTGTCCTGTAGGCATGCAGAAGAAAGGGGGAGAGGTGCATAATGAAGCCATGCTTAACTGCTGGGACATTTGTTAGCAGTGTACCAAACAAGTGTTCCCAGAGTTTGGCCATTGTGGGGCAAATTCCTGGATACATTTGTCCTTCCACTGCATGCAGCCTATGAGAGAAAGGTGGCTTTAGAGACCTGACCAACACCTAATTTCTTTGGTTCCTATTTTGAACTGAGCAAGCGCTGGAATCCCAGCTATGTTGTCTCCACCTCCTGGTTCTTTCTGCCAAGAGCAAAAGCACCAGCAAAGAGCTCTTCGAACACCTGTTCCTTCCTGGCAAAAACAGCAGCAGATGTCCTAGGTGGTCCTTTCCCTGATTACTTTGCTCAGCTACATGCTGCGGTTTGGTTGTGTCCCAGCTCATGACTGGGAGTTAATGGGAGGGCCTGGCTTGCCATTTTCACTGGAGAGAGGCACGGAAAGAAAGCTTTGCCTTTATTTCTCTTTGCAGATGATGTGTATATTAAGGGGATCAAGGTAGGTGCAGGTGAGAAAGTCATGGGGCTGGATTGAATCTGTCCTTGCTTTAGTAAGACATTAGTCACCCTTCTGGAAGTATGGTTGCTAGCCTAATCTGATCACTTTGGATGTGTTGGGACACCCAAAGACCATGCAGCCTCATCCCAATTTCTTACTTCTTCAGAGCCAGAAGAAAGTTTGACCATGAAAAAATGTGCTAGCCTGAAAGCAATCTCAAGTTCTCAGAATAGTTATTATCTGTGTGTAAGCAAGCAAGCAAAATCCAATAGACACCACTGCTATGAATTCCTTTCAAGATAATACATCTTTCTCTGAATATTATTTGTAGGACACATGGATGTACCAATCAATCACTTTTTCTCATCCACCACTGAAGCAGTGATACATTTATTGCTCTTTTGCCTGTTAAGTCCCCTCCTTTTTTTTTTTTACCTCAGGTTTGGCTTCTGTCCAAATGTGAGATCATAAATCTTAGTGAGGTTATTCGCTGCAAAATCAGCACTGATCAAGGCCCTGGGGAGGAATTTTGGAGCCACTGTAAGCTGAAAAAGAAGCATGGTGTCAGAGGAAGACATCATTGCCTGAGGCACAATTGCTTCTGCCACCACCTTTCATCATCTTTGCAACAGATTATTTGTTTCAAATACCCTATCAGAACCCCCTAAATTCTTCATAGCAGAGTACCTCCCTCACTGAAAGATGCCTCATTCACAAATGTAAGCAATCACAGCCGGAAATGGTTAAGTTGTTCTTTCAGCATGCCTGGAATGGGTTTTATTTGGATTAAGAATGTTTCTGAGGGGTTTTGTTTTATTAAGATAGAAGAAAAGTGGACTCAGAAAGAAAATGTATTTCATGTTAGATCTATCATTCTTTTCAGAAATAGTTCACTACCCTTCTTGAGCAATCTCCCAGGGGAAAACAAGACTGCATGGGAAGGTCTTCCTAAACTTTAATTCCCAAATCTCTGGCAGATTGCAAGATAGATAGACCACAATCTTTCTGAGGAAATGTTTTGTGCTACCTTTTAAAGCCACTGACATATTTTGTCCATGTGAAATGTTATTCTATCTCAAAATAAAGTTAAGAAAATAAAGGCAACTCAAAGAAGATACATAATAATAAATTGAGAACACTAAAGAAATAAAGGAATTCATTCATTTATAATTATAATTCTTAGTCCATAACAATATGCTTAAGGAACATTTTCAGTAAAACAGCTGAAGTAGGAGCATAATCTCTATATATACAATGTATATAGCATATAAAAAGAGCACATGCAAGTGTGTGCTATTTTGCATGTATGTGTGAATTAGTCAGAAAATATATAAGCAACTGCACATGTCTATATTTGGAACTGGGATTTTCTCAAAAATGTGAAGAGCTTCAACATAAGAAATAGATAATAACCATGGGCAGAACCCAATGGGGCACTTATGCCCCTGTAAAAGGTCTTCTACTCACTCTTGTACAATGGCAATTTGCAATAGTAGGGCAATCCGGAACAGATAGAAATATTCACTTCTGGAAGGAAGCAGATTGGTGGAGCTCTACTTACCTGCTTTTTTCCAGAAATGAACATTTTTGCACATTTCAGGGCTTCCTGGGAACCTTCTGCTCTTTAGCAGCAGGCATATGCAGAGAATGCAATGTGAGAACTATGCATATTATCGAACATCTATTTAATGCCAGCTATATATTGAGCATGTATGAGCATAGTAATAGTGTGAAATGAAAGGAATGAAATTACCCAGGGGCTTCTAATTTGAATTTGCATACAGAAACTTATACATGCATTCTTCTAAAGAAGTTTCTTTTAAAAATGTAATTATAGAGCCATTTGGTTTTAGAATTTGAATCAAAGTATCTGTGTAGCAGCAGTTTGATAAGGTAATTTATATAACATCATTTTCTTGGGAAAGAGTTTAGAAAAATTCTCAGAATAAAGTGCAGTGTCAACATAAGAAGCTCTATGCATTATCTGAATTAAGTACTTTTATTCAAATTTGTGTATAATTCCTTCCATTGCTGACATTCAAGTATAAGTGCTGATGTTTATGTATTCAAAATGTCATTAATCATTTATTTATTGATTATATTTATATGCTGCCTTTCTTCCTTTCAAGGAACTTATAATTCTCTTCTTCTCGACCTTATGCTCACAGCAAGAGTCTGTAACTGGCTCCATGGCTGAATGTGAAGTAGAACCCAGAGCTGCTGAGTCCAGGCTCAGCACTCTTAGCCATACACCACACTGGCTCTCTTTTTTATTTATGTATTTATTTATTTGATTCCATTTCTATGCCACCCCATAAACTGAAGGTTCTCTCAGAACAAGGCTTGGATGAGCCCTGGGGTTTGCAAAAGCAGAAAAGTGCTAGTGAGGAAAAGGGAGTGAGAGGGAAACACTCCAAAATAAACTAATGACACTGAACATGCTAACTATTGACTTAGTGTTGCAGAGTAAAAAATGGAACATTGAGTGGGAAAGGGAATGATATGGAATATCAGTATCCAGCCTATCCCTATCCTCTTACTGAAGATAGGTCTTCGTTATGCATCTCCTATTGCAGAGTGTACCTTGGTGTGCTACTTCTTGGTATGCTTCCCCTAGTCTTGAACATGAAACACCATTAAGCTATTTCAAACATCATCATTCAGTCAGTCATTCCTATTCATATTAGTAAGATTTTTAAAGCCATCTTGAGTTGCACACCATTTTCTTCTACAGCAGCAGTTGCAGGAAAGGTCAATGACTTTTATATTGTATAGAGGGGGAAAACTGGACAAAAATGTTCTGGAATATTAGTCACAGCCTGGCTTGTGTCCCTCTTTTATGGAGCTGCTCACTGCCAAAACTGCTACATGGAAAATTGCTGTATATGGGAAGAAAGGGTGTGATGTTACTGGGAGATGCAGTTTGGTTCAACACCTCAGCCACAATAGGGTATATTCCACCTAAATCCTCAATTTTCAGCTAGACCAACCTCCTCCCCACTTGGTGCGTTCAGATATGTTGCTCTGATGCCTAGTAGTTTCAGCCAGTGCAGGTGTATGACTGTGCTGGCTGGAAAGGCTTGGGGTCCTGGGGGAAAAGGAAGTCTCCTGGAGTCATGCAGAGTTTCACAACTCAGCTCCAACTATAAACCTGAACCCTGAATAGGTATGGACACCTGTATGGATGCCAGACCTCTACAAAATGTGCTGGGGACAAGTCAGGAGCAGGAGGGCTACTCTGAGAAAGGTGGAGGGGGATGTATCCATTTGTTTGTTTTCATTATTTATTGGTCACCTAATCACAAACAATTCTCAGGACTGATTACAGATTTTTTTTAAAAAAGCCAGGGAAACAGCTCAGTCCACCCAAAGCATTTAAAGTCTCTTTCAACACTTGAAGGGTTGTGCTACAATGAGAATATTCATGGTTTCACCTCTGCACTGTTGGCTATGAACTAACATAGAATCAAGTCATATGATCCAGGCAACAGTTTACTAGCAGCTAGCAGAAACTTTGCTATGCTACAGTACATTCTTTCCAAGTTCCATACAAGTTCCAGTATGGTATGCCATTGGATCCACTCTCTTGTTATTTTCGCCCTGCTACTGCACAGTGAGCCTCTGCACAAATAGGTTTCCCCATGCATTCCACATTTTTTTGAATAGAAAGGAGAATATGTTGTGGCCAAGAAGTTTCATGTCATATGGGACTCCCCCAAACCGTTGTGATCATTAGACACTTATTGCAGCCCACTGTTAACATACCAAATGTTTCAGAATGGAACTGTGTGTAGAATCTGATTTGGTCCCCTGGATTCCAGTTCGTTAGCTCCATGGTAGTGCCAACTCACCATTGCATGAGTCAAGCCAGCTCAAAGACTTCTATCTCCAAGATGGACTTCGGTTTGCACATTTTATTTGTAAACACCAAGGGCATAATCTTGTGGCCTTCCAACATTGTCTAGGAGGCTGTAGGATTCTTTGGAGTCCCTTCCAGTACCCAATTTGGCCCATTTTGATCATTGGTTCAGAAGAAGACAGGAAATCCATCACGTTCTAACAAATTGGACCTCCCAGCATCAGCACATCCTTATTTATGTGCCATTAGGTGGATCTCCCACAAAATGAATTAAAATGCCATTTACTGGAAAGATTTATCCAAACTTATGAACCAAATTTATAACTCAGCTTCCAATATAGATTGGCAAAGAAGAGACCTGAATTTGAAAATTAAAAATGATGACAATCACATTGAAAGCTGATAGCAAAATCTCAAGTGAAGCAAAAATTAAAACTGCCAATGCATATCTTGCTTACTAAGTGTTCACATGACAGAACATTTGCTAGTTTGCAGAATGCGGTCAATAAAGAGCTTTACATAGGCACACAGCTGAGCTTTTGTGGCTACATAAGGAACAGCATGCAAAGATGAATTCCATTTTTATCAGTGCTAAATTGACCGTGTATATGAAAAAGCCTTCAGTTCAACTTTTAAAAAATCATCTTTTCGAGTGATATAAGGTATGAAATCTAATAATATTAATGGCCATTGTGGAACTTTTCTGTGTTTCTATCTGTAGCCTGCCATGACCCCCTGCTACATCTTACCTCCTTAGGCACAACAATGCAAGGCTACTGGATACAGTTATGAAACAGAAGAACTGCCTTCATGGATTTACATGGAAATAGTTTACATCCCAGCCTTACCTAACTTGGTGCCCTCTGGGCATGTTGGAATACAGCTCTTATCATTCCCAGCCATCCCGCATAGCCAGATGTGCTAAACCACAACTCGCATAATACACATCTTCTCCACTGGCCAGGCTGGCCAGAGAAGATGTGTGCTGCACATTTGCTTACCTGATTATTTGCAAGATAGAGATAATTCAGGTTCTCCAACTGGTCAAATACTTCCTCTGGCAGTCCTTCAAATAACAGAAATATTTTGACAATCAGCAGACAGGACTGGGGCTCCAAAGAGGAAACTGTTTCTCTTGAAGGATTTCTGTCTCTGTTAATATTTGTGTTTTCTTTAAAAACAATTAAAAATATTGGACTTGTGTTTTATTTGCCTTATTTTGCTACCACTGGGATGGTCAAAAGGATTGGCATGCCAGGTGGCACCTTTCTCCCTCTGGACAGGTTCTCATGACACAACAAAACGTACTACTCAGAAAGCTCTGCAGGGTGGCTGGCTTGCCCCAGGGCCCATGATGTGTCCAACCGACTTTCTGACACAGCTGGGATCTTGAGGCATCTTCCACCTAGGTCCTTCCACAGGCATCCCAGGAGACACAGCAAGAGCACTGAGGCTTCATCCTCCCCACTACCACATGGCAGTGGTGCCAGGTAGTGGAAGGAATGGGGGAGCACTGGGTGCTGCTTATAATCACACCCAGCAGAAAGGGCTAACCGGGGCAGTCCCTTCTCCACCACTGACGTGAAGCAGCAGTGAGGACAATCCTAGAAGAAAGGACTTTCATTGAGAAAACCCTCTGTGCTGGGTTCTGAGTGATATTCCCTTTGGTCTCCACCAGAGAAGACCCAGGAGAATGTGGTTTGTTCCCCTACCCTTACTCAGGACTGTGCCCAGTCAGAGGGTCCCATGCCAAGCAAGGTTGGTGTGCTCCCCGGACCTCCTCCCAGGGAGAACCAAAAGAGCATGGCTTATGCCCTGCACTCTGGGCAGCTGGATCAGCTTCCCTGCCACTGTGTTCCACCTCTCCAGGCCCGTTTGCCTATGCTGCACTTCTATGTAGCACTCCTTCCATTTGTATGTATGTATGTATGTATTTATTTATTTATTTATTTATTTAAAACATTTTCATGCTGCCCCCATCGCAACAAAGCCTCGGGGCGGCTCACAACAGAAACAAAATACATAAATACATAAATAATAACAATATAACAATAAAAAATTATTTAAAAACCCCCGGTGCATCTCAGCTAAAAATTTAAAATCCTATAAATACAAATAATTTAACAGTTAAAATAAGTTTTAAATAAAAAGGTCTTCGCCTGGCGCCGAAAAACAAATAACGACGGTGCCAGGCAGACCTCTCTGGGGAGCGCATTCCATAGATGGGGCGCCACCACAGAGAAAGCCTTGAACATGTAGAAGTGCTCTCACTTTCTGTGCATCCTCCATGCAATTGCACATTCTGTTCTTTTCTGTGCTTTTCTTTTCTTTTTTGGTGGTCATTAGCTCAGCTCATCACTCTTTATCCCCAGTTTAAAACAGAGGGAAAGGCATTTATTGTGTATTTTATTCTATGTTGTGAGCCGCCCCGAGGCTTCGGCAAGGGGCAGCATAGAAATGCTTTAATAAATAAATAAATAAAATATTCTTCATTCCCTCTCTCTTGAATTTTGACTAGATCCTTGGCAGGAATGGTTTATTAAATTGGGATGCACACAGTTCCATGGTAGGGCTCTGAATGCAGTTTCCCCTAGTCCAAGAGAAGAGAGAACAGGAAGAATCTGGAGTCTGGGCTATATTTAAGGGAACATAGAACAGTTAACTCACTATGCCAGAATACAGCATTCACCTGACTTTCTCTCTATGCTCAGGCTAGTTGACTATTATTTTATGCATTCATTTATTTAAAAAAATATTGGCTGCCTTCCAGGTCAAAGCCCTCTCACAATGGTATGCAACAGTAAAATGCATATGATTCATAATAAAAATGCTGTGCCAATAAAGTTCCACAAAACAAATGCTGCCAGAAGACAGAACCAGTGACGCAGTTGCAGCCACAGTCCTGTCTGAGGGAACATAGTTAGGGATGGTCACAGTAAAGAAATCTTCAGGACCTTCTAAAAAGCCTGCAGTAATGAGACCTGGTGAATTCCTGATGGCAAATGATGCCAGAGACATGGGGCCACTGCAGAAAACGTGCCACACTTCTAGAATATTTACTTCTACTATATGAATCAGTTCCAGAATTTTTCTGTTGTACCTTTGGAAGTGAGTCTGTTGTTTTGTAAGTTGAGGGTTTCTAGCCTATAAAGACGTGCCAACTCTTCTGGAAAGATTTCTTCTATCTGGTTGTTCTGGAAGAAGAGAAGAGCATGATGAAGATCTGGAGGTGCTAAAGTGAAACCTCTTTGGAAAAAGGGCTCTCCCAGGAATCTTTACCCAGATCTGAATGGCAGGACTGCTTATTTTCTTAAATGGGCTTGCAGGGTAGCATTGTCCAGTCCTTCTGCCCCACCTGTCTTGCATATGCAGGATGCTCCTGCTGTGCTGCACAGGCCTTTGCCTGCAGTGCAGCAGATGGTAAATCCAGCATAGCACCAGGCAAATCATATGGGCCATGATCTAAAGGGCTACTTTAGTTGTGCCCAAGAGCTTGGGAGTACCCATGTCTCATGCCAAACTGCTTTGGAAACTTCCTTAAGCTTGAAAGCAAGGAAATGGTTGCTGTAATATGCAAGGCTGAGCATTCCTGAAGCATAAGTGGTCTAGCCATGCAGTTCACTTTTCTGACCCATTTTTATCCTATCAAAAGTTGATCCTGCCTGAAAATAGCTCATCTCCAATGTGCATAGTACAACCTGTGAAAAGCATCTTAGCTCACACTCCATTCTGCCCCAAAGAGGCCATCAGTCATCAAATTATGCCTTTCTGTTATCCAGTCTTGACAATCCATGCCCTATAGAAATATTTTAAGGCAATAGGAAACTTGATTCCATGAATAGTTTGCAGCTCTTGCTTAAGTTTTCTCTACCTGTAAGGAAAGGTGGCTTGTCATTTCTGGCACATCTATGGGAAACACTTTCAGGGAAAACCCTCCACAATCCACAATTCCCTCTGGGTTGCAAGTGCATTTTTTAGGACAATCTGGTGCCAAGGAATTGCGATCCAGATCAAATAGTTCAGATGACATGTTTGGGAATTCATTGCTGTCTTCATTCTTCTGACATTGAATCCTGGTGGAGCTCCATACCAACAGCCACAGCACAGGAAACAGGGGTCTGAACTTTGGGTACATTTCCACTGAAACTAAGGAAACATCACAGTGAGTTGGGGATCACTATCAGTTCTTTTTAAAAGATTGGCACCAACATTTATAATACCACAAAGTAACATGGAAATTTGAAAAATGAAGTGGGTAAGCCTCATGTGCTATTAGGCATTAAATATCCACTGTACAGTAGGATGGCTTGGTCTAGCTATGAAGTCATTGGCACAGCTATGGAGTCATTGGTATAGTGAAGATTTGCACATCTTCAGCTTAGCCTCCTTGTAGTTTTCCAAAAGTTCTCAAGTCCTTCCTGAAATTAGGTCTGTAACCATGGCTAACCGTATGTAATGGAACCAACCACATAAATGGCTTTCCTGTTTTGCCTCCTCTCATATCTTTCCTCCATTATTTCCCTTGAGATCTATTTTAGATTGCAGGCATCTTGGAGCAGGAACCTGTTCTCTTCTACCAGAGGAAAGAAAAATTGTGGCCTTCCAAATGTTGGACTACAACTTGAATCTTTGGCTTGCACTGTCTAAGGCAGATAGTGTTGGTGTCCAAGAAATTCCTTAGTACATGCTGTAATTTGCAATTCACACTAATGGCACCATAATATAGTGACAACATCATCATTAGATTCATAATCATCCCAGTAACTGAGGCACTGTATTCCTACCACCTACTATATCTTCCCACCCTGGCTACAGATTCTCCACCATGTGTACAAACCCCTGAGTTCATCATCTTTGCTAGGTAACAGGAACAATTATTCTAGAGCAATTATTTCAGATCAGATTTGGCTACCTGAAACCTTTTTAATAACTCCACTCCCATTACTAGAGTTGGTCACAATTTTTAACTTGTATATGTTGACAAAATGACTATGTGAACCATAGAGGAGCTTCTCTGTGCTATACTGGTGAGGGACAAACACATTTTTGAAGGCAAAATGTTCAGACAAATTATAAAGCTGATGTGTTAGACCAAAATCTCAGGCATATTTCCTAAGAATCAAGTCTCATGCACAAAGTGAATACTCATGCTTGGGTTGTAAGTTCCTGTTTTGTATGTTTTTACTTTTGAACAGAGAAAAAAAACCACAAAATTTTTACCTCCAAATCACACAGTAAGCACATGGCAGACTATGTCTTTGATCTCTAAGTCTATGCCCCACATAACTCAGTTTCCCTAAAGAACAGTACGGGGTTTTGTTTTAGTTTCAGACTTAGAAGCTGTTTGTTGTCCACATTCCAATTTCTATCATCCAACCTTAAATGACTTCCTTTCTTGGAAATGCAGCACCCACTACTGAGTATCCTCTTGACATGCTATGTCTTACCCTTTTGTTTGTTTTAACAAGTTGAATGGCAGAAGGGGTTGCAATACGTGTTTCTGAACATGTCAGATGTAGATCTGATATAACAGATTCACTGCAAAGCAGGAACACCTTTTATCATAGATGCAATTCACTGGAGTAATAAGTCAAATGAATGGTGTAAAAATTCAGAGGTTACTGGGTATGAGAGTGCTGAAGAGTTTCACCTGATTCAGTCCACTAATTTGGAAGATTCACAACTTCCCTTCACCCTTGCATTGGTTGCTGTAATACCTCAGAGAGACACTTGGGATAAAGAAACATCTGCTGCTTTTTGCAGAGAAGGTAGTAAAGCCAAGCAAGCTGTTCTGATCTCTTTTTCTGTTCAAAGAAAACTATAACATGCTTCTTGTTGGGTTTAAAACAACAACCACCCTCAACTCAGGCACCGAGTGCCTTATCTAAAACTTGTCATCTTGCCATGGCCTCCTCTCAGGTCTGTGCAAAGGCTTCATTCAGATCCTGCGACATCAGTCTAACCAACTACAGCTGGAACTATATATAAGATTTATGTTTTTAAAGTGGCTGCATTCTGGTTTTGTTTCAGGGTCCAGAACAGCAACCTCAGCCTCTCAAGTTCTGCATTCTTCCAAGAGATGCAGAGCAGAGAAAGAGGTTATGATAGACCTAGAAGCTTCTGAAACTTTCGGGAAATACTAAAAACCTTTCTCCAGGGGACTAAAGGCAATTAGGCATGCACGGTATATCAAACACACACAGATATACACCACATACATGTATGAATTGTAAATAGTTCCAGTGCCTACAGCTCTCTGCTGTAGAATAGAATTACATCCTCTAACTTTTCTGTGAAGCATTAGCCAGTTATGCATACTTGTGTCTGCAGATCGTGAGTTTTCAAACTATTGCAGTAACATTCAAAGGAGCCGTTCATTGTCCTCCAAGTGCTATGCTATTACACATCAGTAAAAGTGCTGAAACAAACTCACCTTTGCTTAGCAGATAGTAATGAACGTGTCCAGATAAAAGTGTTTCTCTTGCCCCCCGACAGGCTTCGTTTGCTCATGCCATGTCACTTACACATTTGAAGCGTGGAACACTTTCCCCCTTTCCCAAGTCAGATCCTTTCCAGATGTGATCAGCAGTACTAGAAAGGGAAAGGGGGAGGGAGGGAGTGAGGGAGGGAGGGAGCGAGGGAAAGAAATAGGCAACCCTCTCTCCCAAAGAGAATTTCCTGTCCTTTTCTATGCAGAGAGGAATTTTCCAAAGTCACCATATAGGAAAATGTAAGTGAATAGAATGGGAGGCACTGGGTGAGGAGAGAAGTGAGAAATTCATAGCTGTGATACACAATCAGGGGCTTAGGCTCCTTCAGTCACTTTTATCAGCACTACCTGTTGGTATAATGAAAGAAAGTAGCAATTTATGTTAGGTGAACTAATACAGCAGAGAGTAATGCTTCAAGCATTTTCCCTGACAGATCTGACTCTTGAATGTCTTTGAACAGCAAATCTGGATTTCATCTCAGCCCAATACAACTCACTCCCACCCCTCCACTAGGGTTCCTAAGCTGCCTGAATTTGAAAATAAAATAGGAGTCCTGTAGCACCATAAAGACTAACAAACTAAACCTGGCATTCAGTTTTGTGAGCACTTTCAACTTCAACAGATGCATGAAGTATTAACCTCAACTTGGCAAATTTATCCATGTGTACGTGTTGCAGGGAATGTCAGCTGTGTTGTTACAATTAAAATGCAAAACATTAAGATACTTATTTTTCTGTTGTCTGTATTTCAGCTCCCTCAGACCATACCATTTGCATTCCTAGCCCCTCTACCCACATGTGCCTATAAATCTGACAGTTTGAAGTTAACACTTTGTGTGTGTGGTGGAGACTGTCCACAAAAGCTATGTCGGAATCAATTCATTGATCTTTAAGGTATTTTTTGTTAGTGTTGCAGCAGTAAACTAACACAGCTACAGACAACATCCATTTCTCCCACCTCTGCATTCCCTTTCTTTCGACTTCTTAGCCCCACAACAGCTTTTTGTTGTGAAATAGCTCAGGCAGGTTGAGAATTTCTCGTTTCATTTGGAAGAACACCTCAAAACAAGCAAAGGCATCCATCACCTCCATGTTCTCCTTTTTCAGGGAAAAACTAAATTCCCCCCATGTTGTATACTTCACTACTTTCATGACAGCGCTTCCAAAGGCAGACAAATCAGACTTGAGAAGCAATAACTCTGCTAGCATGTAATAGTTTAATTCTCCCCCCGCCCGCTGCCCCAAGCTATGACATACATCCCTGCCATGGCCTGTACAGTACCTGTTAGAAATATGCAGACAACCTCTCCTCTTGGGTACTTGCTAGGCCTCAGACATTCTCCCAGTCTTCCTTTCCAAATCCACTCGAGTGCCTGTTCAGTCTGAAGTCCTATTGTTTTCTCTCCCTACCACGTCAATCTTGGAACCTTGGCTTACTTTAGCTGGAATGGGGCCACCTTTGGACCATGAATGATTTTCAAAGCCAAAGAGAGAATTGCATATTTGCTTTAAACAAATTGGCTGCTTTCTACAAAATGACTCAGCTGTAAGATTTCTTCTGTACTCCCCACCCTCTGCATCTATGACCTGCACTCCATGACCCTGGGACCACACATACAAGATGGTATCAGAGGGGTGTGTGTCTGTCTGTGTGTGTTTCAAGGCCAGGAGCGCACTGAGATTTTGAAGGGTGAGAAGGCCATAGTCAAAACAGAGAAGCGAAGATTTAGTAGGATCTTGGGGTGTTTTTTCCCTCAACTCCCACAAATACTACAAGTCCCATTTTTCACTTACCCATGTGCAAAAAAGCAAACAACTGACAGCTGGAAGGTAGGAGAAGAATAAATAAAGCCAAGCAGGGCTGTGAGGTCTATTGATAGGAGACCCCTGGAATTGTGTCTCCTCTTCACTATAACAATCTGTTTCTTCACTGCCTCTCTCCCTTTGCCCCAGACAACAGTGGTAGTGAAAAGGAGAAGCGTGAGAATCTGTTGGGGCTGGTGTCTCCCAGGTTAACAGGGCTCCTCATTCAAGCCAGCAAAAGACAACTCTGTACCACAGACTCAGCCATAGCCTCACTGAAAGAGATGATCAAAGAATGTTAATCAATAACAACAATAATATGAGCACATGCAGCTTTCATTTTGAGCTTTACAGGAGCAATCCTGGTGGAACTCCATCCTCAAAATGGGTTCTCCACCCTGAAGAGCTCTTAGAAAGTTGAAAATAAAGCTGCGATGGATGAGGATATAGACATAGGAGATACCACCTTCCTCTGAGTAAAAGTTATGGCCTACTTGCTTGCTGGCTATCTGCTTGTCAGGCAGGTAAGTAGTAGCAAAGATGAGAACAAGGATGAGGAGTGATAGCAGCTGGTGAAAGCAGTGGTGAGAAGGTAGACTTACTGAGGGAGGGGGGCACTGAGGGTTTCTTGCCAAAGGGTCCTCAAAAACCTGGAGCCAACACTAGAGCAAATGGAAGGTGAGGAACCAATTGGGTTTGGAACTGGAGTTTTTATAGGATATTAAACAAAGGAAAAACAGAGCAGCAGTGAAACCGTGAGAGCCTGGATCACCCCATCACATGTGGACCAAAGTATCAGGAAGGGTCAGTATGACAACCATCACATGTTGTAAAAAGAGAGCCATTTGGGCAGAGATTGCTCAAGACAGCATTTTATCAAAAGTCATGAGAATCCAAGAACAGCAACAAATGTTGCTAAAGGATGATTTAATCATTTTTGTGTGGAAATGAACGCAGGACAAGACAATGACTACATGCTATTTGACATCTACATGAAACCACTGAGTGAGCACATTCAGAACTTTAGTGCAGTACCATCACTTTGCTGATGACACACATCCTATTTCTCCATTTCATCTTCAACAGGTGAGGCTGTAGATGTGCTAAAGCAGTGCCTGGCTGTGATGAGGGATTGGATGAAGGCTAACAAATTGAAGCTCAATCCAGACAAGACCTAGATGCTGTTACCAGGTAGTTCTTCTGACTGGATGGCGGGAATTCAACCTGTTGTAGATGGGACTGCACTCCCCTTAATCAGCTGGGGCTTTGTTCATTGGTTAATCAGGTTCAACTGAGTTTTGTCTTGCTTCATTTATTGTTTAAAATGTGGTTTTAATTTTTTGTATGGCAATTTTTCCCCCTTAATGCATTTTGTGGTGTATTGTAAGATTGGGTTTTAATGGATTGTTGCAAACCGCCCAGAGAACTTTGGCTGTTGGAAAATATAGAAGTTAAATAAACAAACAGTATTTGAAACAGGCCCACATAATTCAGTAAAGATCAAACTTTACAGATAGAGGTTATCCAAAGAGGAAACTAGATTATGAAGTTTATCTGCTCCCCTCCTGGCCTCCTGTATCAGGCACTGAAATCACAAAGCTGATTAGCCATCTGAAACCAAACAAAGCTCCTGGTACAATTTCATCTCAGTGGAGGTTATCCAAAACAATTTAGATTGAAGGGTACCTGTTCGGGCTTCCTTATTCACCTACATTGACAAACATACTAAGGTTCCTGAGGATTAGGGTTAGCCTCGGTGATTACAATTTACAAAAAAGGACAGAGGGATCTACCCGCCATTTACCACCCTATTGGTCTCCTTAGTATGGTCAGTAAACTTTATGCTAGACATCTGTATTACAAGCTTCAGGACTGCGTTATAGTGGATATTTTGGCTGATGAGCAGGCAGGTTTTAGAGAAGGTGCTCGGTCATTGACCATGCACCAACATGGTCTCAACAACTGGTTGAGAAATATTCTTCTTGAGCCCTCTTCACTCTACACAGCATTCACTGACCATAGAAGTGCTTTTGCCCTCAAACTTTGGGAGAAACTGAACTCTTCTTCAATTGACAAAAGATTACTTGTGCTTATATATAAATTATATGAGAATTCTAGGATGAAGGTATGTTGCAATATCCAAGGACACTGCACTGAAGACATTCCAGTTAAGAGCGTAGTGAGACAAGGATGTATACTAGCCCCTGCTTTTCAATATATGTATCGATTCTCTTATTGACAAACTCAACAGCCCTTCCCTTCATCTGCCAAAACTGGGAAACAGAAACATCTCTGCTCTTCTATATGCAGATGACGCTGTGCTACTTTCTCAAACGCAGATTGGCCTGAGACAGGTACTCCATGTATTAGCTGAGCATTGCCAGCAAGATGGTTTAGAAATTAATTACTCTAAAACCAAAGTCGTTTGTTTTTGCCAAATGCCCTAAGATGCATGTTTGGTGACTTAAAAACCATCTAACTGAGCAAGTCAAATCCTTCAAATATCTGGGGATTGTTTTCCATGCTATGGGTAACCACAAATCTCATGCCGACTATGTCATTTTAATGCACAAAAAACAGTGTCAGCCTTACAAACTTTTTATTTCTCCAAAGGTGCATAATATATACCCGCAGAAATTAAAGTCTTCTCAGCTAAGATTTGAGCCCAGCTCCTGTTTGGAGCCCAATTGGGACCCTACAGGTCTTTTCTTCCCTTGGAAAGAGTTCAGTCTAAGTTCCTGAGGACTATCTTCCAAGCACCATGCTGCATCCCAAACAAGGTCCTACAACATGAATCCAACCTTCTTAAAATTGAAACCTGGGCCTGGATTCACATCTTTTCTTACTGGCTCAAGCGCCTCTTTTTTCCAGCTGGCTTGGTCCCTCTAATAATGACTGACAGCTTTCAGAGTTCATGGAACCAGGCAATACAGGCCAAATTGCTATTATACTGTTATTCATGGCCAGCTATCTCCTTGATGGGCTATGAATGGGCGTTAGCAGAACTTAAACAGAGGGCCATTGATCTAGAGGAGGGGTCCTCAAACTTTTTGAATAGGGGGCCAGTTGAAAGGCTGCGGTGACTGTTGTGGGCCGATGAGGTGGGGGTGCCTGGGGGTGCGGGCCGGTGAGGTGCCGTCAGGCATGTGCACGGCATCGGGTGCACACAAGGCGGCATCAGGCACATGCGGTGGTGGCTTGCTCGCTTGGAGATGTTCCATAGAGTCCAAAACCATCTCCAAGCGAGCAAGCCACCACCTGCCTGTGCTGCAAGGCAGCGGCGAGCGCGTGTATACGGGAGGCAGGAGGTGGCGGCGGCAGCTTGCTCACTCAGAGACCTTCTCCGAGTGAGCGAGCCACCACCTCCCCGCCCATGCAGGAAGCTCATGCCCGGGCAGCAAATGGCAGCACGGGCTGGATGGATGGCCATGGCGGGCCGGATCCGTCCCACGGGCTGTAGTTTGAGGACCCATGATCTAGAGCTACAGATTATCCAGTTTTATCCAGAAATACCTTCCTGAACCATCCCATGCATCTTTTCCAACCAGCTAGATATCTCAGCAGCATTAACTATCCCCAAATTTAGAAGGACTTTATCTCTAGCCAGATTCAATGCCCTCCCAACAGCTATTACTAAAGGGCGATATTAAAAAAAACACCCCTTGAACAGAGACTGTGTCCATATGGGGGAGAAATAATTGAATCACTAGAGCATGTGATTCTTTACTGCCCTCTCTATACAGGTGCTCACTGGGAATTGTTATCCCCACTCCTTTCTAAATATCCCAGTTACTCTGATTCTTTTTACCTTAAGTTACTTTTATCTGTTCAATCCAATTTTATCTCCTTGACTACAGCCAAATATTGTTCAGTGGTTTCTACAGTGCATGGTAGAATTAACCCTAAATATTGTTGGATTCTACCAGAATGCTTTTACTTTCTTATTTTAATTACTGTAACTTTATCAGTATTGTATATTTCTTATTTTTAACTGTCATTTTGTGTTTTATTTATTGGCTGGTCAATGACCAAATAAAGGATTGATTGATTGAGGTTGCATTTTTAGACATAACACAACACGGCAAGCCTTCTGGGCTAGTAAGCCAGTTAGGTTTCTTCATGGGAACATCCAACAATCGATTTACTTTCTCTGGATTAGTTTTGCCTGTGTTCTTCTCCCTCCCCCTCAGACCTTCACTGCATGGCAGCCTGCACCCTAGGCATCTGTGGCAGAAATAGTGTCTCTTGTTCTGCTGCATTGTGATGTGATCGGTTTTTGCTTATTGGTTCATTGTCATACTTGGCTGCCTTTTTCTATTAGTTTGCTTTGCAACTTGGCATGTTTATGCTTTTTCCAGGTTTCCTTCCCACTCATCATTTCTCCCCAGACCCTTCACCACCCAAAAGCCCATTCAAGTGGGTTCCAAATGTCTCTTGGTTCACTCCAACCCCTCCCTCTGGCATTTTCTGCTTTGCACAGCCATGCAGCAGGGCTATGCCCTGGCAATGCTGCCCAAGTCCCTCCCCGGATCTTCCTTTCCTGTCTCTGATCAAAGTGTCTGCTCTACTCAGAGCCTTCAGGACTCACCACAACAGCCTCCTCCCTTGTCCACCTGTTCTTCCCCTGTACCAGTTTTCTCCGTTGTCCTATTGGTGTCTCCAGCCCTCCACTCTTCTCTCTCCACAAATTCCCACCCACCCCCTTAGCTACCTTTTCCCCTGCCCGCCTGCCTTTCTTTTGTGGTCTCTCTCTCCATCCAACAATATAATGAAACACTGTTCTAAGAAACACGTATTTATTCATTTTTTAAAAAATTGAAAGAATGAATATAGAATTATAAAGAGACCTCTTATCAGTTTAACTTCAGCTGGTCTAAGAACACCATCTTTACTTACCTGGGTCTTAATTGTGTTATTAAGTAACAACAACTAAACTGAGAGCTGGCCAGACAATTTTATTGCAGCATCCCAAAGCACTGTTTTATTGCAGCTTCACACTATGCTCTACACATAGGCTAGCCCAAATCACATACAAAACGCACCAGCAGAGAAAACTGCACTTGTCAAAACTATCCATGTTTCTATTAAAATACATGGAAGTGGAGGCCTGGTCTTTACTTTTATGCTTCTTTTGGCCAGTGGAAAGCAACCTGTGATCTTCAAATGTTGGACTGCAATTTCACCAGCCCTAGCCAAAAAAGCCAATGATGTGTAATGCGGTTTTTAACAGTACCTGGAAGACACAAGTGACCTATTCTTGCAATAGAAGGTATATGGCTATTTCTATGCATGTGTGATTTCCTTAAGTGACACACTACGTATGGAATTTGTATCCTGTTCCTAAGTATACAACAAAAAGTTTATTAAACTGATCCATGGTTCCATGGCCTTCTTTATCTAATACAGAAGGAAATGTGTTTCTCTGCTAGAATATTGTGTTTATATATCCCATTTAAGCAGCACTTTCATGAACATTTGTTTCTAATTTAGTATAATATATGGTTATTACTAAGTACAGTTTATTTTTCTTCTTCCAAATCCCGTATAATAAAATGTGGGATATAAATGTAATAAATAAAAACAAAAGGCTACAGCAGGGAAATGCTTTTGTTAAAAGCATAAAATGTAAAAAGGCACTTTCATGTGGAACAATTTTTAAGAAGCTCATTTGACTTCTGCCCCTTGGCCGTTGTTTAAAGGAGACAGAAGGAGAAATTAATCTTTTTCACTGACCTATACTATAGTTTTGGTTTTAAGGAGAAAACTCCATGAATTTAAGTGAAGTCTACTTAGTCTACAAAACACCATTGTTTCTTTCATTTAATACAAAGCAACAGTTTTTATAATACTATATGTGGTGTGCACATACTAGGGCCATCTGATATTACTAGGCTATCCAAAATTAGATGAACTCTATAATTATGACCAAAAAAACAAACACCAGGTGAAGAATCAATATTTACTATAAAGCTTTCAAATCAGAATGCAAAACAGAATTAAAATTGGTATTTCAGATGGGAATTTATTAAAGAATTGCCAGTTTCTAGAATGATGTATATCATAATTAAACCAAGTGTTTAAAAAAGCCTTTGATTTCATAAATGTATGTTCAGATGGAAAGCACTACAATTAATGGTATGTTATTCGTTTTGTATGCATACAGACAACTTGATTTGCATATGATAAAAGATGCCCCAGTCTGTTAATTTAATAAGAAGCAAATTCTATTAGACAAAGACTAGAATTCAAAGAAAAACATTGTGTCTGCTCACCTGTGGTAGCTTTGTTGTCCAATATTGCCCCACCACCCCAGCAAACTATTATTGAAATTAAATGCATTTTCAAAAGCTGTTTATGATATGGCAGGTCTGCTTTTCAAAGAAAAATATCTCATTAAGTGTGCCCAAGTCCTTGGGGCTAGCTAAAATAGCTCTCTGGACCTCAGTCAATGTAGAACAACATTTTCTTGGGCCACTATGAGAGATAAAATAAGATAAAATGAAATTGTGGAAGAATTTTGGCTAGACAGGTAATATCTCTATACCCATTGCCTTTCCTATTTTTAAAATTTCACAAGAATGACAGCAGAACTCTTATAGAATTGTTAAAAACAATTTCAGCTGGATTAAAATTAGGGGTCATTATACATCATGCTGGTTTTAAGAATTATACATTGCCTTAGGGCTATCAACTGCTAATATTTTATCAGCTCTGCAACAGTTTAGTACAATTTATGGAAGGCAATGCTGAAATTGCCATTAAACAGTCTGCAGGAAAGCTAGGGTCACCTATTCAGAAAACCTGTATCATGCTACTTCCAACATCTAGTTCCAGCCTAGTTTTTAAGAACTCATTTTTTAAAGTCTTGATTACATCCTGAAGTCAAATTGGTTCAAAGTTTAGCTTTGCTTGGTTGAAGCTGTAGATTCTGTAGCTTCATGGCCATGCCCATGTTCCCAGAAATCTTCAATTTGCCTTGAAAGAAAGCCTAGAAGAAATAGAAAAGGCATTGAACTACATTCTTTTGGCTAATGCTTCTATTATTTCAGAGTGAACTGTAAGAACATAAGCTGCCACCTCATTCTGAGTCAGTCCCTTTGTCCATTTAGTGCAGTACTGTCAACACTGACTGGCAGCAGTGGCCAGTGGGTTTCAGACAGAAATGTTCACAAGTGTGCCTGGAAATGCCAAGATTGTCTTCTTCAAATGGTTATGTTCAAAACCAAGCAATTTGAAACTGCCACACAAGATATTATAAGCATTTACTAATTTAAAATGTGAAACCTTTAATGTATGTGTGTACACACATGTGCAAAGTCAAATGTTATAAGAAATGCATATACATTTGTAGCCTATGATGTAGAAATTCTAAATGTGATACATAATGAAAAGGTGCTTCTCCACTGTCCAGAGTCCTTATGTATCTCAAAAATCATGCAGTTATTCCAAATGGTGGTTTCTTCACTATGAACAATGTTATAACTCACAATTAAAAGGCTTTCAAATAGGAAAAGTTCTTTCTGCATTTAAAATTTGGCCAGCTACTTTGATAAACATATTAGTGAAAATTGCTTCTATTTGCCATATTTAGCAATTTTGAAACAAACAGGTACTCAACTGTATCCAGAATTAAGTTAACATTTAGTCCAAAGTAACTATGAGGAAGGAAATAGGAATTATTTTCATTGTTAAATACAACTGTAGAATTAAACTAGATAGATAGGAGTATTTTCTTTGTGTTTTACTTACTGTCTGTGGATTCATCTGGCCGGTCATCAGAGCGAGCAAATCATTATCAGACATTGTAACTGTGCAGTCAACTCGCTTATCTGAAAGTAGCAGACAGAAAGAGATTACGACTTGTTCCTTAAAACAGAATGAGCTTCACACAGAATACAGCAACAATTGCTTAAGTATGCACTCCATATCTGGAGATGTTCTGCTTTCCACTGGTAAATAACTGGGCAAAACAATAACAAAAACAGGCATCAGAGATCAACTTAAATTGTAGACAAGAGGAGTCAGCATTATAGGAGGTAAATAATCTCTAGTACAGAAGCATCAGCAACTAATCAAGAGGAACTTTTAAACAACCACTGATATGCAACCTGGACTCAATACCATCCCATTCATACTTCAATATATTGCTGAACAGAACAAATATAACTGGCAACTTACATTTACTGCTTCAAACCAAATTCAAATGCCACACAACAGCAAGACAGGCTTACAAGTGCCTCATTCATGAACAAAATACCAGCCACCTGTTAGTTAACTATAAACAGTCTCTTCTAGAGCTAAGACACAGTGTATGCACTTCATTTTTCAAGCATTGTTTCCTCTTACTCATAGACTGAAGAAGATTCCTAGGCAACTGGCTAAATAAATTTTAAGGGTATTTAACTTAATGCATGTAAGTTTTAAAAAAAAGCAGGTTGCTTACCTGTAACTGATGTTCTTCAAGTGGCCATCTGTGCAGTCACACATATGGGTGCTGCGCCTACACAGTGCCTTTGGCCGGAAGATTGCCAGCTAATGGTTTCTGGCGGGCAGCTCCGCTCTCCCTCCCCCCGCGGCCTATAAAGAGCGGAGCGTCCGCCATTTTGTTCAGTCTTTGACGACCGAACGTGCGCCCCCTCGTGAAAAAATTTGTAATTAGAGCTAGGGAAAAGAGAGGGTTGGTACCAGAAAAAAGGGAACTTTTGGTACTGATAGATGTGTCCATGCACCGACACAGAGTGGGGCCGGCGGGTGGGTTGTGTGACTGCACAGATGGCCACTCGAAGAACATCAGTTACAGGTAAGCAACCTGCTTTTCTTCATCGTGGCCTCTGTGCATCACACATATGGGTAGATTAACAAGCTTACCATAAAGGAGGAGGGAAGGTGTCCTCAGTGAAGAACAGACGAAAGAACGGCTCTGCCAAAGGAGCAATCCCGTCGAGCCCGAACATCGAGATGGTAATGTCTGGCGAAGGTGCAAGGGTTCGCCCAAGTGGCAGCTCGACATACATCATCAAGTGAGACCCCGGATGCAAAGGCAGATGCGGTTGCAACGGCCCTAGTGGAATGGCCTCGAGGGACCGTAGGGAAATCGATCTTAGCCAGTTGATAAGATAAGGTTATAGTGTGGACTATCCATTTGGAAAGTCTCTGTGGCGTGACTGGATCGCCCTGATCTCTAGTGGAATACTTAATGAACAGTCTATTTGAACATCGAATAGACTCAGTCCTCGATCTGTAAAAGGCTAAGCAACGCCGAACATCAAGTGAATGCAAAGAACACTCTAGTGGAGTCGACGGTGACAGAAAAAAGGCAGGTAACACAATATCTTGCCCCATATGAAAAGGTGTAGTCACTTTAGGCAGAAAAGATGGGTCGAGGCGTAAAACGACCTTCTCCCTGTGAAAGTTCAAATAAGGAGGGTCTATGCGGAGAGCGCAAAGTTCACTGGCCCTTCGGGCTGAAGTGACCGCCACGAGAAATGCTGTCTTCCATGAAACCAGGCGCAAATCCACTGTTGCCAATGGTTCAAAGGGGGCTTTCGTAAGGGCTTGTAGAACGACAGAAAGACTCCAGCTAGGCATTACCGGTCTGGTTGATGGGTTAAGATTATATAGGCCCTTAAGAAATCTCTTGACAATAGGTTGAGAAGAGAGGTGATCTGTCAACTAAGCCACGATAGTAGGCTATCGCTGCCGTATATACTTTAACAGACGACAGCTTTAATCCAGAATGGTGCAGTTCTAATAGGAACTGAAGGATTTGATGTATAGATGACATGAATGGAGAGAACGAATGAGACTCGGCAAAGGTGGAAAACCGTTTCCATTTGGCCGCATACGATTTCCTTGTGGACGACTTTAAGGCAGAATTGATGATATGTTGGATATCAGGGTGAAAAGCTGTCAAATTCGACAGGTCGTGTCTTGAATCCAATGGTACGGAATGAACAAAGGAAGAGGAAGAGGAAGCGCCAGAGTGATTGGGTTTGATGACTGGATTCGATTCAGCTGAAGTTGTCGTCGGTACTGGGGGGACAATGGTAGTCATCGGATTTGCCATGCTGTTAGGTTCAATGAGAGCAAGTCTGAGTGGCGAAGCATACCGTCCTGTGGGGTTATAAGGTATGGAAGCGATGGTAGATGAAGTTATTCCCCATAAGAGATGTCGAGTAGTGTCGCAAACCAAGCTTGGCGTGGCCACTAAGGGGCAACTAGTATCCCCGATGCTCGGTCGTGCACTATTTTCGCTATAACCCACATCATAAGAGGGATTGGGGGGAAGGCATAAAAAATCATGTTGTTCCATGGAATCATGAAAGCATGTCCGATTCCCACTCTCGAGCAGTAAGCATTGCACACCCTGTTCTTTTGGGAGGCAAATAAGTCCACGTCGGGAAACCCCCAGCGCTGGAAAAGATGGTCATGTGTGCGAGGATCTAGCTCCCATTCATGAGAGGTGAACATGTGCCTGCTGAGAAGATCTGCCTGCACATTGTCTGCACCAGCGAGATGAACAGCCATCAGCGTGATGTCTCTCGAAATGCACCAGTCCCAAATTTTCATGGAAAGTCTGGCCAGAGTCGGTGACTTCGTTCCCCCCTGCTTGTTCAGATAGAAGACGGTAGCTACATTGTCCGAAGTTTTGAATGACCCGATGTTGAAGAATGTCCTCGAAAGAATGCAGGGCTTTGAATACTGCCAATAGCTCCAGGAAGTTGATATGATTCGTGGATTCTCGAAGATTCCATGTGCCTTGGGTATATAGGCTGGAGCATATTGCTCCCCATCCCAGAAGAGATGCGTCGGTACCGAGGGTTATCGTAGGAGGCCGTACCCTGAAGGGGACTCCAACAGTCAGACTGGCTCGTATTGACCACCAAAGAAGAGAATGGAGTACGGAAGATGGGATTCGAATCAACTTCGACCATGGATCTCTCTGAGGATGGTACACCTTGTTGTAGAGAAGTTGTAGCGGATGAAGCCAAAGCCTGGCATGTGGAACTACAGCAACCGAGGAAGCCATATGCCCCAGGATCCTCTGAATGGACTTTGCCGGGACCGTCCTGTCTTGTCGCATTCGATGGATATGGCAAGCAAGAGTCTGGTGTCTGTCCCAAGGAAGGAAGGCTTTCTCCAATGTCAAATCCAAGCGGGCTCCAATGAAGGTAAGCGTCTGCATCGGAAGAAGAGAAGATTTTTTGGTATTAATGCACAGGCCCAGGTCATTCAATAAGGCACAGGTTGTACAGATAGACACAAGGAGTCCCTCCCTAGACTGGGACACTAGCAGCCAGTCGTCGAGGTACGGGTAAATCTGTATGCCTTGGAGGCGTAGGAAAGCGCAGACAAGGGCCGTACATTTGGTGAATACCCTCGGAGCCGTGGCCAGTCCAAAAGGCAAAACTGTAAACTCATAGAGATGGGGTGCAACAGCAAAATGAAGGAAACGTCTATAACTCGGGTGGATCGAAATGTGAAAATAGGCGTCCTTCAAGTCCAATGAGGCGAACCAATCCTCTTTCCTTAGCAATGGCAAGATGTTTTGAAGGGTGGTCATCCAAAACTTTTTCGGTACAATAAATTGATTCAGGCTACGTAAGTCCAAAATCAGACGTAAACCAACATCCCGCTTCGGGACCGTAAAGTATCTGGACTAGAATCTGTGAAGTCCGTCAGATGGGAATACTTGACGAATCGCTCCTTTACGAAGAAGCTGATATATTTCATCGCGCAATACCGGTGAACATGATGTAAATCGGATGGGACTCGATGGAGGAACGATGTCGAATTCTATCCGACAGCCGTGCTGAACGATGGACAATACCCACCGATCAGATGTGATGGACTCCCAAATGGGGAGTCGGCTTCGGAGCCGATCCCCAGATGAGAGGGGGGTGGGTATAGAAGGAATTGGAGGAATGGTTCGCCAGTCCCGTCAATGCTGCCTCCTATCATCGAAAAGGCGGCGGCCTTGTTGATAGCGTTGTTGGGGCTGCGGACGGCGGCGCTGCTGTTGCTGCTGCTGACAGTGCTGGGGTTTTTGTCTTGGCTGGTAGGACTGCCTGTAAGATGGGCGATTCCATGACCACTTACGTTTGGTCTGGGTCTGTATCTCCATCCTGCGTGCCATCATTCGGGATTCGTGCAGCTTTTTTAGTTTGTGGTCAGTGCAGGAGTGGAAAAACCTGGACCCGTCAAAGGGCATTTCCTCTATACGGCGCTTGGTTTCCTCCGGAAAGTTGCTGTTTCTGAGCCAGGCGTGTCTCTGGAGTGAAACGGCACCAACCAAGGCCCTTGAGTCTGTGTCCACGTGGTGCCTGGCCATGGAAAACTGCTGAACAGCGACGTGCATTGCCTCCTTGATAAGGACCTTAGCCAGGTCACCCTGGTGGTCCGGGAGGGTCGAGGCGACGTTGTGGAGGCGCTGCATGATGGAGTACTGGTACCTCGCCAATGTCGCCTTGTAATTTGAGATCTGCAGCCCCAGGCCTGACGCAGCGCAGACTCGCCTAGCCAGGGAGTCGATCTTTCGGCCCTCCTTGTCTCGTGGTGCCGTATGCCCTCTTGCCTCTCTGCCCTGGGAGGACTCCACTATGACTGAGTTCAGCTTGGGGTGGCGGAGAAGGAAGGGGATGTCCTCCTCCCGAACCCAGTACATAGATTCGTACCTCCTGGATGTGGGTTGAGGGTGAGAGGGCAAGTCCCAGGGCTGCGTCATCGCTTGCCGAAGAGTGGTTATGAGCGGCAGGACGATCGATGTCGACTGCTCTCTGTGGATGTCGTAGAACTTGTCCACTGTCGGTCCCGGACACTGGACGGCGTCGATGTCGAGGGACTGGATAAGTCTGGACATCAGCTCCGCAAAGGAGACGTGAGATTCGTCCAGTGACGTAGGACCCTGGGATGTCACGGCGACGTCTGGGGAGGTTGAATCAACCTCCGAATCATCGGAATCGGCACTGTAGTATGGTGGAGCCAATGACGAAGACTCCGCCGGAGAAAAACAGCGGCTGCTTCCATCCCGAGGGGATCGTGGAGATGCACATCTCGGGTCCGAGGGACGTGGTCGGTCACGGGATGGTGGAGAGGACTGACCCCTCGGAGCGGGGTAATATCCTACGTAGAGCGGATCACCCCAGGTGTGGTAATAGGGGCGACGCCATCCCTCCGAAAGTCGCTCCACGGAGCGGCTCCTCCAGTTCCCAGTGGGGGACATCCCTACATCCGCCTCCATAGTGGCCGCGGGCATGGGTGTAGGCGACCGAGCCCTAGGGGGAAAGTCCTGAATTTCCCCATCAGAAATCGAGCCCCTTTGCAGAGTTGGAAGGGGTCCAGAGGGAAGGTCGGCCACGCAGCGCGGGGACCCTTGAGGGGTAACCCGCATAGCCTCCTGAAGACCGGGTCGGGTGGAGTCGGTACCGTGAGCGCCGCCGGTACTGAGGGGGCCGTCGAATCTGATCCCGGTGACGAGGACGCTCCGAGTCCTTCGGTTTTTTGGAAGGCTTGGAGACTTTCTCCTTCCTGGCCTTCTTATGGCCTGCCGACTTCTCAGGTTCGGCATGCTTCCGCTTATCATGTTTATTTTTGGGGGAAGCAGAGGGAGCCACCGTAGCAGACGCACCTTTGTCCGAAGGGCGTGAAGATGAAGCCACTGAAGCGGAGCCAGGCTTTGAAGCAGAAAGCAGCGGATCGGACTGCATGAGAGCCCAATCCCAAAGGAGCCTCTGGAGGTGGTTCTCACGATTCTTCCTGGTCTGCTTGGAGAAGGCCAGGCAGTGGGCACATTTATCAGTCCTATGCCCCTCGCCCAAACAGAGGAGGCATAGGTCATGCGGGTCGGTTGGTGACATTTTTGATCCGCACTCCGCGGATTTCCGGAAAGCCGCTCGCTGCACCATCGCAGAAAAAGGAAGAAGAGAGAGATAGTGCAGAGGGTAAGTATATTTTTTTTTTTTGTTTATAGATAGATTGAAAGAAGGTAGAATGATAGCGAAAAAACTACAGGAACTATACGAAGCAGGAATAAGGAGAAAAAAAACGGGGCTATAGAACTGGAACAATCGAGAAGAAAAGGCTAACGAGTAACAGTCAGAGCGGAAGTCGAAAGCGGCACGAGGCACAGTGAATGGCGGTCGCAAAGACTGAACAAAATGGCGGATGCTCTGCTCTTTACAGGCCGCGGGGGGAGGGGGAGCAGAGCTTCCCACCAAAAACCGTTAGCTAGCAATCTTCCGGCCGAAGGCACTGCACAGGCGCAGCACCCATATGTGTGATGCACAGAGGCCACGACAAAGAACCTTTCTTTTTTACTTTGTTTGCTTTAAGGAGATTTTGCTCTCTACAAAGAAGCCTTACAAAGAGGTCAAGATCAAGCATGAGCATATTTTTCAAATGTCCTTATTGATACTGTTTATTCACAGGCTGGAAAGCTAAACGGCAATGTTTAGCTAACTATTGCCATGTACACTACATCATCTACATTAATAATCAGAATAAGTTTCAAGTCTTCCATTTCTAGAGTCATAGTAAAACCTTCCACATGTTTACTCAGAATTAAGCCCTTAATTTCAGTGGGACTTACTTTCTTAAAGTAAGCACAGGGTTATAAAAAAAACCCCTAATACTGTTATTTCTTAAGAAGTGCATTGTATAAACATCTGAGACTGAAGCCACTTGCTTGATCAGATGCCATCTTGCCAATATGAATTCAGTTCAACTGAGCCACATACAAGGATTCTCTACTAGATGAACCCAAGGAAAAAAGCATCATGATGATAATGGCTAGTAGGCTTTCCCAGTACCAAGATTCTTCTAAATCAAATGCATGATTAAAATGCAGTTTGTTTACTTGTTGTGGAAGAACCTCAAGTCCTTCCTCAAATTAGATCTTGTGCTGCAGAGATTCAATGTTTTCCTAATAAACAAGTCACAATATTTTGTGAAAGGAAAAATGAAGCTTTCCTATTCCAGCGAAGCATATTTGTTGGTCTGCTGGTATCACTAAGATCAGTGCCATGTGCATTAGCTGGAACAAGCCACACACTCTTAATCCAGCATGGTCTGGATAAATACGCTGCCAGCATTTGCTTTCAGTTTCATTTCACTGGGTTTTCTGTTATGTATGAGCAAGGTATCATGTTTTTATATCAAACTCTGGTCAGTTTCTGGCTTTGCTCAGGGTTGGACCAGCTCCAACATAATGCTATTCTATGGTGTCAATGATGAATGATGAGTGGCTCTCCATCTGCAACACCTATTTTATTTTGTAAACTGTGGGCTGGGCATAACTAAGCACCAGTTACTTAATCTCTTCATGTGACAACTCCTGAAAAATCTCAAGAGTATGGTTTTAGTAGTCAAGAAGGTTAAAAGGGCTTATCTTACAATTTTATGAACCTTTTCATTTCAATTTGTTCAATGTAGTTCAAAGGGCTAGGTGGGTTCCTTAGCTTCAGGGTTATACCATGCATATTTCCTAACTTGTTTTTAGTACTTGAGTAAGTCTAAAAGCAAAAAAACACCTCTTGCATTCCAAAGACTTTGCTACACAAAAGAGATTTTTGAACTGGAATGAAATGTTATGAGAATGTAATTCTCACGGAACACGCAGCTCATGATCTTCTTAAAAACATACTTACCAAAACACTGCAGCATGATTTGTTAGCTTACTTTGCCCTTCTAATATTGAACTTCCTAATTAAGTTCATTGCTATTTGGCAACAAAGAACTTACCATCTGCATAGTTGTATTCTAGCAACTTAAGAATATTTTAAGGTCGAAAAAACAAGATATACCAACCTGAGTTAATATCCACACTGCCTTTGCCATTTTTCACATCAACTACCCAAGTTGCTTCTTTACCTCCAGGGCCATCTTTCACTTTGAAGGCAAAAATACCACCAATTTTCTTGACATACTGTTCCCCTTCCTGTAATCATTATGTAACAGTTACTTATTACAGCTGAAATGCCTAAATTTCAATTTATTTATGCACCAAATATTTTCACAGTGCTAAGAACCTGTATGCTTGCAGACATTAGTCACCGCCCCAAGCATTCTGTTAGGGTTGCATGAACCACATAGGTCACTTGACCACTATTTCTTTCTGGACCAACAGCTTTCTCACCTTTCATGATACACCATAAAACTCTTCTGAGAAGCCCCTTTCAGGAGATGCAGTGGGGAGCCATCAAAGAGTGTCTTGCAGCTCAGCATGGAAATTCACTGAGGCGCAAGCTCCATGGAGATGTATGTAACTTAGAATTTCACTGCTAAATAGCTGATTATCTGGATTATGGCCACTATGCTGATCTACAACCAGGTAGTTTATTTCCATTTTTCTCAACTCCAGATTCTCTCTGAGCCCTGAAATAAGCCTAATCTCTTGCAAGCTTGCAAAGCAGATGATTAAACCTAACTTAAAAAACTTCTCCGTTAAGGATTTTCAACATGTGGAGTTTGTTCACATGGGGCAGCATTCAGATGCTATTTCCCCACTATCAGTCTAAAGTGATACAGCCCAAAGATGGCTGAACCAAGCACTGTATATGTGCTGGGTAATGTGGATGTCCATAACCCTCTGAACTTTGAGGATTACAAGCATTCAGCAGGGGGCAGAAGGAACATGGAGGTGAGAATTACCTCAGAGTTAATCTTGCCTTCCAAACCAGTGTTTTACACCTGCTTGTGAGTCAAAGAGACTGAGGCCCCCACGGGATATATTGTTTCTGGCCAGAAGTTCACTCCTCCCTTGCCCCTTGGATGCTCCCTTAGTGCTGACTCCAAGGACACTCTTCCAACCTTAAAGTCACAGCTGCCAAAGAAGGAACAACAGCAGGTCTGACGATGGATGCTCTAAGGGAGGAGTACATTTACCTTTCCTATGGACACCTAGGCAGCATCTAGGAACCACAGAAAAGCATCCAAAGCAACCATTGTACCTGATGTTTACCAATTGCTAGGTATGAATGTAACTTCATAATCTATGAGGGGGGAAAATTCATATTTGAACATTACAAACTTTTCCAGTACTTGTGGGCACTAAGCCTAGGAAAACCCATGCAATCTTTCCCCTTAATGACCATGAGATTGCAAGAATACTCCAGATACATTATAAAATGAATCAAGGTGCCATTAACGCATGCCAGCAGCTTGAAGCAGCAGTTTTAAACTTTTTTAATAATACACACTGGCACTTTAACATGCTAAACTGTTCTTATGGGGTCAGTGGAAATTAAGTACATGAGAAATATATTTTGTCTCTGGACTACGTACAAAATTTCTTACTCATTTACTTTTTTTGCTGCAGAACAAATGTTCTGGGTTTCAACAAAAACACTGGATAAGACTAGTAATGGTCACTTTTGCACATTTTAAACTCTGGTGGAAAAGTGTGATAGTACTAGTTTTCATTGCTAAAAGCATAAAGATGAGGCAGTGGCTGTGCTGAACCGGTGCCTGGCCAAGGTAACGGGCTGGATGAGGGCCAATAAACTGAAGCTCAATCCAGACAAGACGGAGGTCCTGTTGGTGGGTGGTTTGGGCCTTGGGATGGGGGACTTGGGCCTTGTCCTAAATGGGGTTGCACTCCCTCTGAGGGACAGGGTTCGCAGCTTAGGAGTGCTCCTCGACCCTGAGCTGTCTCTAGAAGCTCGGGTGATGGCGGTGGCAAGGAGCGCTTTCCTTCAGCTTCGGCTGATCCATCAGCTGCGTCCCTTCCTGGAGAACGACTGCCTGGCGACAGTGACACACGCGCTGGTAACTTCCCGATTAGATTTCTGTAACACGCTCTACGTGGGGCTACCCTTGAAGATGGTCCAGATACTTCAATTGGTGCAGAATAGAGCTGCCAGGCTGCTGACGGGGACTGGGCGTCGTTCTCATATAACCCCAGTTCTCCGTCAGCTCCACTGGCTCCTGACTGAAGTCCGGGCCCAATTCAAGGTGTTGGTTATGACCTATAAAGCCCTCAATGGATTGGGTCCTGGGTATCTAAAGGAACGCTTGCATCCATATATGCCCTCCCGCCCCTTGAGATCAGCAACAGATGCCCTTCTCCGGGAACCCTCTGTGAATATTAGGAGGGCGAGTACCCGGAGGAGGGCTCTCTCAGCGATGGCACCCCATCTATGGAATGCGCTCCCCAGAGAGGACCGCCTGGCGCTGTCGTTATTTGTTTTTCGGCACCAGGCTAAGACCTTTTTATTTAAAACTTATTTTAATTGTTAATTTATTGGTTATTATAGGATTTTAAATCTTTTAAGCCGAGATGCACCGGGCTTTAATATTTTTATTGCATAATTTGTTATATTTGTATATTTTGTTCTTGTTGTGAGCCGCCCCGAGGCTTTGTTGCGATGGGGGCAGCATAAAAATGTTTTAAATAATAAATAAATAAACAAACAAACAAACAAACAGAATAGCTTTTCTTTAACCTAACGTGTTTCCCAGAGGCTAGGAAATTTCTAATCTAATTCTCTAATTCTCATCTAGAAAGCAGCCTGCCTACTGTCAGGCCCACAGAGGATGGGGATGCTGGATACAGCCATCTTTCATGAGCCTTTCCACTGCGCCCATCATGTAGTTATGAGTGAGATTAAAGTAGGTAAGGACTATTTGCAGATGCTTTCTGGACTGTGGGGGAAGAAGCATGCTTCAAGGACAGATTCGATGTTTGAATATGGAGAAAAATTTCTATCACATAGTTTCTGAGAGTAAGAAGAAAAACCCTAAGAAATGTTACACTTGATTCACTTCAACTCCCATCCTCCAGGGCCTGTATTGGCATGTCAATGTTAAGGAAGCATGCTGTCATTCCAATATTTGATTTTTAAAACTGCAATTTCACCTTTTATTTCAAAGACCTGTTTTCTATATTTAGAAAAAAGCAAAAACAAGCAACCATGGATATGCCTTGTGCCTTGGGTTTGATCACTAACTTATGGGGGGAGGAGAAAAGAGATAATTTAAAAAAGGATGTGTGTGTGTGTGTGTGTGTGTGTGTGTGTGTATAATTAAATATGTTTTTGGTGGAATAATAAGTGGCAGGCAAGCTAGTTTCATGGAATGAAGTTGTTCGTATGATTATCACTATTTTGGTGCCTTAAGAATATTATTTCACAAATTATTGCATAAGTATGACTTATCAAGTTACATACCTCTTGAAGTTTCTTTTCTATTTCTTTGAAAACAAGATCTGCCTTAAACCCTTCCACAGCCGCCCTAGTGGGAATAGCTTGGATTTGCCGATTCCTGGAATGCGAGAAAGTCATGCAACTTCAGTCAAGTAAACATAACTTTAAAAACAAGTCTTTAACACAACCTACCTCTTGTGCAATTTGTATGTGCAGGGGAATATGCGTTTTCTGGTTATTTCAGAAGTCTCCATGATAATGTGGACAGACAAGTAAAGTGGCTAAGAAGCATAACTAGTGGAGTCACAGACAAATTTACAATTTTCTGAATATTGTTTACACACACACACACACACACGAAAAACCCATGTCAAGACCCTGCCAAAGATTGAGAGGCAATTCTGTACTTCTTTTATTTTCTCTTATAATGATACAATAATTGCTTATGATCCTGCAAAATGGGGATTTTATCCCCTAGAGCTTTTCCTCTCTCACAGGAAAGGTGAGACAGAAAAAAAATGGGAAGAATAGCTATAATTAAGGAAGTTTGTATCACTTGAGAAACAAACTCAACCAATAAGCAGGGTGTAGGGAGACATACAAGATAGTTTATATAGCAGGAATGAATCAAATCCTGTACTTTATACATGTTAAAATTACTAGAGGTAATCAATCCCTGTCTAAGGTTTTTAAAACAGCATTCATCAGCTCCCAGATACCAGAATTATAGCATGTAAAATGAAGCTTATGAAACAAAGCTACCTTTTACCTAATTACCCAATAGCCTCATGCAACACTTCAGTTGTGCAACTCTTCCAAACAATTATATAAGATATTAACACTACAATTTTGCAACAACCACAGCTGCTTCAGGGGTGGGAAGAATGGGACCAACAGCAGTACATGCCAAATTTAACAGATTTTAGTTATTATACATTCCTGGGCTATTAAACATCAGAAAAATACTTCTGACATCAATGGCTTAGATTTTAGCAGCCATCACAATAAAGAGAGCTTTTCACTCCTTTCGCTATCTTTCTCTAGTAGTTTTTCTGGTACGTACGTTAGCACATCATACCATATTTGCATTTCATACGTCTCAGATCTACCCACCCAGTCTTCCCTTTTCCATTCCTACTCTCTAACCAAATAACTTTAAGGCTTCAAAGCATTGGTTTTAACACAGGTCATTTACTATTTAGAAGCCTTAATCAGCACTTAGCTGCCAAAGCTGTATTACAACAAACCTTCCAACATTTTCCCCATAAATATAGATATGAAAATGAAGATGGATAAGAAAGTATTAGCTTCTCATAGAATTCTAGCACTGAAATTTTACCTGGCTCAGAGAGCAAATCTCACTTTTTAAACTACAGAACACATCTGTGTTGTTGCATTGTTTAAAAAACTGATTTACTGGAATTGATGGGCAAGCTACTAAGAAATTGTTAACCCATTTCTTTCAAAGCAATATAAGATGTTTTATTATAAACTAAACAAGTGTGATGTAATGATTAGAGAGCTGGACCTGGGACAAGCTCTAAGTCCCTACTTGGCCATGAAAATCACTGGGCAACTTTGGGACAGTCACTGACTCTCTGCCTAACCTACCTCATAGTCCTATTGTGAAAATAAAATGAAGAATAATTCATATCCTTCCTTGGGCTCCATGAAAGAAAGGATACAATTTATTAATTAATTACCACATGAAACTGTACAGCAAATCCTTGAAAACCTAGTATTGTAAGTATTGTTCAATAGCCCATCCAGAGGGAGGGAGGGAGGCATTACAGACCATGCACATGGATGCACATGCGTGTGAGCATGTACTGCTGTATGAGAAAGTGCAAATGCAAATCCTTCCAGTCAATGTAAAAATGGCAATGACAACCCTGAAACAAGAAAATCTAAACAGCCTCAGCAATACCAATATCATTCATTAGTCTGATGACTGAGTTTCTTAATCTTGCTCACATGTATTTCTGAAGTTACGTGGAAATTTCCGTATTAGCTAAAACTACTTCTTAAGTGGATAAACCTTCTTAAGCTCCCTTTGTTATTGCCACAAAATTAACATTTGAATACAGAAATTATTAATCCCAAATTGCTACATAAAAGCATGGTGCACACACCTGCCTCGTTATTGGCATGAAAATATGCTAAAATTTATGAAACTCTTTTTTGCAAAAATGTTAGAACTTCAACAAATGTTGGGAAATGTCAGGAAATAGGGTTGCTTGAAATGGGCATATTCACACAAGAAAGGGGCACTAGAATGTAAGAAACTGCTGGCTGGGTACATTTTCAATAATTCAAATTTCAGTGCTCTTGGAGCACAAACTTAAGGATATTACTTGGATTTTCTCTGTAGCCAAATAAAATAAAAACCCACAAGCAGTAAACGATAAGTAATCTGAATATGAATTTCCTTTTAAGCATGCAGAATTATTCCAACATTTCAAAAGGCACCCAGCTTAAAGCTTTCATCTCTTTTAGGCAATTCTTCTCCCTGCTTTTAGTTTCCTACATCATATTAAAAATGCCAGTTCTGCACATTCCTGTAACTGTTGCTTACTCTGCGTATGTATTTTAACATGGAACCAGACTTCAGCAAACACAATTAAGACAAGCCTCCTACCTCTGTGACCAAAACCACAATGAAAGTTTCCAGTAGCAAAAGAAACCAAAGCAGTTATTCCTTTAAAAAAATACTAAAAAATGGCATTTACAACCCATATTCTCCCTCTGATTCCCAACTGCCTGTTTAAATTTGGTAGGAATTAAGGCTGGTAAGATCATGCTATCATGGCCTGTCAAGCTATTTTCATCTTGATAACAATAGTATATTCAAAGCATGAGACGAGAGGATTACAGCCACTGTAGCAACATGCACAATAGCTTTCATAGGCTTGTTTTTGCAGCATGCAAAGGAAATTGAGCACTCACCTAGCCACTTCAGGAAAACCCATGGTATAGAGAGATACAACTACAGCACCGCCAAGGCCTATGTTATGCTGCAAAGCAACCTTTGCACCAGGAACCTGTCTCTTCCCAGCTTCTCCTCTTAGTTGCCAGCAGAGCTCTGCACACTGAGCCAGACCTAATGCATCGAACACAGAGAACATGGATTGAGCTGCATTGCCATGCTGTGTGTTTCACCCAACCTTCAAGCAGGAAGAGAAGAGAGGTGGGCTGTAGCTCTGCCTGTAGCTCAGTCCTAAGATGAATAATTTTGGTTAAGATACAACGATTACCCATCTGTGAAAGAACAAAAAGATTCACTTTATGTTAATTGGCTAAACCTCTGTAAATTCAAAAGAGCTCTGCAAAGGAGTGTCTTGTGAAACACAGCAGGCTTGGAAAGTAAGTAAACTATTTTAGGCACCATACTCATAATGCTAAGACCACTGATCTGAATGTAGCTTAGCTAATTAATCTTTTTCCAGAACTTTCACAAAAATTCCTCATTCTTTGCAGAACAGTTTACATAAATTCCTGTAGGTTTCTAGACAAGCACTGTCTGCAGCTACCAATAAGCAAGAATCATAGAATAGCAGAGTTGGAAGGGGCCGGAAGACCACTGGATCCATCCTAACCCTAATCCTAACCCTGCCCAGTGCAGGACACCAAGTTAAACCCTTCCACCCACCCCCAGATGGGTGTTCAGTTTCCTGCATGTCTTCCAGAGCCTGGGAACGCCCTAGAAAGGGAGCCACCACTCTGAAGGCTCTTCCCCTTCTGGAATCACTATTGCCTTTTCACTAGCTAGAAAGAATGCTGTCATGGGAGCAAACACATTGTAGTTGCCCTTTCCCCAACACTGCTCATTTGCCCTCTTTGTGCCAGAAGGGTGGGTAGATAAGTGCAAACAGGCAGCAACCAAGCATGAAGAGGAAGAGATGCAGCAGGAGATTTTGGAAGTGGGCCCCGTGCAGAGGGGAGATCTTTGCAATAACCTAGTCCCTGATGGTCCCTGATACAAGCCCTTGCAAAAGATAACCAATCAGAATTTAAATGGCATGGCTTCTTTCAATATGCATGATAGCAAAGATGCATTCTTTTTTTAGTGGTTACTTCCTATTTTGCACAAGGAAGCCTGGCCACATAAACGTATGTTCTCCTTGACATTGATGCATTTTGCAATGTAAAGAGTGTGATGCTAGGGTATGTGCACACTATTTGTAGTACTCTTGCATGTTATAGGAAGGGTTAAAAGGGCTATTTTGCCTGCTTCCTTATGCAAGCTCAATCTCTGATTCATTAAGGGTACAATCCCATACATGTCCAGATATAAAAGAGTTGTACAACTCCTACAATTACAGTTACTTTAATATTGGATACTGTGCTATTTTTCCTTTATTTTTATCCTGTTTTATTGTTGTTATTGTGAACCATCCCGAGACGTTTGTGATGGGACAGTATACAAAAGTTTTAAATATAAATTAATACATATAATACTGAGAATGGGAGACTTTTTCTATCTAAACTTATAAAGGATTGCACCCTAAGAGTATGAGCCCAGAAGTATAATGGCTAAGTACACTGAGCCTGAACAATCCAGAGCCTTACAAATCCTCCCAGATGCTCTTGCTTGAACTCCTCCCAGAACTACCCACAAAGACCATTATTAACAGACTTGAGACAGACTGCCTTTTCAAAATGGTTAATTGCAACACATAGACAAAGCTGTCCATTCCTGATAACACTGAGTTCTGTTTCTGGAGTGGCAACCTCCTTCTACTGCATGGATGGTCTGTGTCTTCTATGAAGTCCAAAAACCAGGCAGCATTCATAAAGCAGAGTGTATTGTGGAGTCCCCACCATCCTCTCATGACATCTTCTAGCTTTCATACCGCCAGCAGACCAGAGACGCTTCCAGATAGAAGGGCTCCTAGTATCATCAATTAGAAGGCATTGTGCTGCTGTTCTACTATTTTTTTCAATGGGTAATACAAATGGAAGTTGTGGAAAAGAGGCAGGTTGTGTAACTGTTGTTCTTCGAGTGGTCATCTGTGCATTCACGCATATGGGGGGGGGGGCTGTGTGCGCATGCATGGAACTCATTCAGGAAGATTCCAAAGCTGATTAATTATTATTCAGCGGAAGTCCAGCCCCTCGGCATGCCCCGTGTGCAGGGAGGGGCTCCCACTGAGATCTCAGTTAGTTGGTTAGTTAGTTAGTTAGTTAGTTAGTTAGTTAGTTAATTTTTCGATTTGCATCCTGCCTTTTTCCTACAAAGGGCTCAAGGCAGCTTACACCATTCTCCTCCTCCATCTTATCCCCACAACAACAACCCTGTGAGGTAGGTTGGGCTGAGAGTCTGTGACTGGCCCAAAGTCACCCAGTTGGCTCCATGGCTGAGTGGGGACTAGAACCCAGGTCATCTGAGTCCCAGTTCCATGCTCTTAACCACCACACCACAATGGTTTGAGTTATAAGACTGCCATCAGAAGAATGTCCCCCATCCCATGAGGGTAAGGGAAACATTTCCCAACCCATGTGAAGATGCAACACTAGTAGGGATGGCAGGCATGTATATGTGAACGTACAGATGACCAGTCGAAGAACAACAGTTACAGGAAGGCAACCTGCCTTTCTTTGTGGTCTCTGTGTATCACACACATGAGCAACTGGCAAGCTTACCTCTTGGAGAACGGAGATGTGGCTCAATGGAGTACAGAAAAGAGAACAGCCCTGCCAAAGACACAGTCTACTCTGGCCTGAACATCAAGACAAAGGTTAAGGGTCTGACTAGGTCACAGCTCCGCAGAGATCAGTGAGGGACACTACAGCGTATATGGCTGTGGAGCTAACTGTCCTCTGGTGGAATGAGCTCTGACAGGGCCAGGTAGTTGAAGTTCAGAGAGGTCATATGCTAAAAGTATGGTATCAGCAATCCATTTGGCAAGTCTTTTTAAGGAGATGAGGGTACCTTGATGTGCACCCCCCAGGCAATGAAAAGTCTCTGGGACTGCCTGATAGGCTGTACAAGGTCAAGACGCTGCAAACATGTAAAGAATGGAGGGCTAGTTTGCCAGTGTTGGAGGGAGACTGGAAGAAAGCTGGAAGGATGATAGTCTCATTAATAAGAAAGGCAGAGACTACTTTTGGCAGGAATGTGGGATCAGGCTGGAGCATCACCTTACCTTTGTGGAATCTGAGGTTGGCGGGTCCAAGCGTAGGGTGCCTAGGTCACAGGCTCATCAAGCAGAAGTAATGGCAATCAGAAAGGCTGCCTTACATGGGTTCCATGAGAGGATGCCATGATTTCAAATGGCTTTTATATAACCATGTGAAGAACAATACGGAGGCTTCAGGCTGGAGTGGGTTGCTGAACTGGTGGGGCAAGCTTAATGAGGCCTTTCAGGAACCTTCTGCTAAGAGGATTCAAGAAAATGGAATGGCCCTGGAATGGAGTGTGGAAGGCGGAGATGGCGGCTGCATAGACACTGAAAGAATATGTTTGGAGTCCTTTCTTATACAAGGAATTGAGGAACAAGAGTATCTGCATAGCAGAAACTGTGTTTGGTGGAAAGCCAGGTTCTGTTGCCAAGGTACAGAAGGCTGCCTATTTTGAGTTCTATGAACTACAAGTGGCAGGTTTCAGAGAAGCATCGAGGATCTGTTGGAGTTTGTGGGACATGTCAGTTATAGTGATAGAAATGGCTGAACTCTTCATGCTGTAAGGTGGAGGGTATCTATGTCTGGATGGAGGACTGTCCTTTAATCCTGAGAGGTGACATTGGGTTAGAGAGGTAGGCAGTGCTCTTTTTTGTAAAAAAAAAAAAAAGGTGCCAGAACTCACGTCGCTGCCAGCAGTAAGCACTCAGTGCGCGACCACACACACCAATTCCAAGCCGAGCAGTGCCCTCACTATCTCACTATCAGATAGCAGACACAAAAGCAGCCCGCAGGCACTATGTTAATAATGTTTGCTGCTGATCTGCTATGCCATTCAAAATCACTTCGTAAAATCCATTGGAAAAAAGGGTGCCGGAACGCTGTTCCGGCACATTCTATAACAAAAAAAAAAGCCCTGGAGGTAGGCATGTAAAGGTTCTGTTGAAGAGTTCAAGGAGATGGGGGAACCAAGGCTGCCAAGATGTGATGACAGGTCTGTACGATTCTGTAGATTTTTGCTACAAATTTCAGGAAGTGGGGGGAGTAGGTAAAAGAAGCTCCTGTTCCACTCTAAGAGAAAAGTGTCCCTATTGATCTCCTGCTGATGCTGGCCCCGAAACAGAAGTGGGTGCAAGTGACATTGTCCTGTGCGGAGACAAATTCCAGCATGTATTTTGAGTTGCTTAAATGCTCCTGGTTTGTGGACTCTTGTATTTTGCTCCTGTTCCTGAACCCAGGTTGTAATCCCACACCTGCTCCTAGATCCTGCCTGCTTTCCTGGCCCTTGCTTGCTCCTTTTCCTACTCCAGCCTTCAAGGGTACCCGTTTCCCTTGGCTTGTCTTCTCGGTTCCCTGACTCCCAGCTTGTCTGACCATACTTGCCTCTTGAATGGACTCTGCCTTGTGCTTCAACTCCCAGCCCTTACCTTTGGACTGTTTTACTGTGCTTTTGGACTGACCCTTGTGTCTCACCCCAGTTGCCCAGGTCCTGGTGCTCCTGTCTGCTAGTCAGCTGCCCACACCCTGGACACTGGGCATGCCAGCCATATTTTCGCTCCCTGACTTGGAGACATGCATATATACCCCATCATTTCACAATTGCACAAACCACATTCTGCAGTCAGACTGCCTGTAACCAGAGCAGCTAAGGGAAGATGTTCTAGGCACTATGCTGTGTGGTTAGGTCACCAGCTTCCAATTCTTCTTTCTCACTGTGATGGCACAAATGTACGTGGACGTTAGGGCCATACAGAGGGAGGCTGAGGGCAACATGTGGGTCACTCACCTCTTCTTTACAGAAATTGCCACCAATATAAAAAGCTGTTCCTAGCTATGAGAGATGGACAAGACATTGGCAGTGTTATCAGGGTTGTACTGTGAGCAGATCTGCTATTGTCTGCACTGCAGCCATGTTGGACTTCTTGTCCTAGGTGGGAGGGGCGAGGGAATAAGGTGAATGCTGCATAATCTACAGTTGGTGTGACCTCAATGAATGTTAAAGAGTCACTGTGAAAACCAGTTATAGCCACTGTAAAAGTTATAACTGGTTTTTCTGATAATGCTGTGAAAACAACCATTTGTCTTGTTAGTTATGGGGAGTTCAAGCGGCGAACATGTGTACATCAGCAAAGATAAGCGATGAGCAGTCCTTGGGAGGATGAAAGGGCCTTTGAGCTTTGCAGAGGGTGAAGGGCCATTAGTTTATCAGGTTGCTTACATAGGTATATGAAGTGTGTCTGGAAAGTAATGAGAATGAAGTCCCTAAGCTTGAGAAGGGCTCTGTGAAGCTGGCCAAGGTCACTTGGGGTGGGGTGCCAGGTATACAGTAGAACACGGATCAGTTGTATTTCAGCCCTGTCGGTCGAGACATTCTCTTTTGTCACCCTGTTCAAGTGCCTCATATTAAGAAAAATGCAAGCAAGTTCGGAACAGTGGTACGCAATAACATTTTGTGTAAAATTCAGTAAAAGTGCATCAGAAACTTTGGAAATGGTGAGGAAAGCTTATGGAGAAGCTGCACTGTGATCTGCACAAGTGTACTGATGGTATAAGGCCTTCAAGAAAGGATGAGAAGATGTTGAAAACGAACAAAGATTAGGATGCCCCTCTTCGTCAAAAAAGGAACAGAATATGGATGCAGTGAGCTGTGTTCACAACAATGCACCGAGTCACAGTGCTTTGGCTGTCAGAGAGCTTTTGGCTGAAAAATGCATCATGGTGCTTCCCCAACCACCCTACAGCCCTGACTTGGCTCCTTGTGACTTTTTCATACTCCCAAAGATGAAGAATGGTTTGAAAGGACACCATTTTGGTAGTGTGAGTAATATTCAAAGAGCCACTATGCAGGATCTGAACGCCATCCCACTTGAAGACTTCCAGGAATGCTATGAAGAATCAAAAAATTGCTGGGAGCATTGTGTGCACTCACAAGGTGCATACTTTGAAGGAGACAATGTTCAATTGTAAAATGTTCAATAAAATAATTTTTAAAATACCACTCTCATTGCTTTCTGGACACACCTTGAATAAAGCTCATACTTTGCTCACAGGCTTGTCTCTAGAATCTTGATTGGCATGAGTCTGGAGTCCTTCAGGCTGTTCACCTGTTGGGCAATTTGTGCTGGCAGAATCTGGCAACAGCAGCACAGAGGATTTCATCACTCTGACCAAATAATACTAATAACAATAAAATCAACCCTTGTTTGTTTAGAGCTGCAGGGCTAAGTTCAAATGGAAAAAAATCCTTGACATCCCAATATTTTAGCCCTCAGTGTCTAAACTATACATCAGCCCAAAGAAAGTTGTCCCATGCCAGACATCAAGGTCAAAGAGTAATTCTGGGCAGTTCATGCATTTGTTCAGAAACGTGGCTCACTTTCAGATCAATAGAAAGGTGAACAAATGGGTCCTAGAACTTTCCCTGGACGCAAAAATGATGAAACCAAAGCTGTACTTTGGGCACATAATGAGAAGGGAAGACTAACTGGAAAATACAATTATGTTAGAGAAAGTTGAAGACAGAAGAAGAAAAGGGAGACCCATTATGAGATGGAGTGATTCCATAGAGGAAGTCACACCCTCGAGATTACAAGGTCTGAGGAGGAGTATCAAGGAGAGCCATTTTGGAAGGCATTCATTCACTGCATCACCGTAAGTCAGAGAAGACTTGCCAGCACATAATAGTCCATCAGTAGAATTTTAAGTAATGAATTCCTGCAAGTTCTTTTAAAATAGAGAACTAGAGATGCACATTACCTATTGAGTACCACACATGAATGAAAGGCAAAGAACAACAGACCTTAGCCCAAGTACATGAAGAATCAATTCCCAATTTAGACTGTTTGTAAGACATGGTCTGCATGTGTACACCTAAATTTATTTTTAAAAAAAAACCCTTTTCTTTATAAAGATCTACTGCTGAGTTGGATCCAGGCTAAGCAGTATTTAGAAAACTATATTATATGGGCTTAATTTAGTTATGACTTGATCAAGTACCATTGATTTCAAAGGATTTGCTGGAATGTGTAGGTTTAAATCCAACCCATGGGTTCTAAATTTAGATCAAATGCCGATTAGGACTATGGTTAACATTACATGCAAACACAACGTAAAGGATAGTTGTGACACTGGTCATGGTAGCTCTTAAAGATTAGAATGCTGAAGTACAGTGATCCTCAACATTTCCAGCATGAACTACTGATGGAGCACCAGGTTATTTGACTATCCAGCCTCCAGTCAAGGAGAAGGGCAAATCAACTTACATGTATGAGTTTCCTTCAGGCTAAATAGGGTTCTCAAGATGACTTGTAATTTAACTTTAAAATGTTAAAATTGTATCAAAGCAATTCATTATTATTATTTTTAAGTGACAGCAGCACTAATCTGTTGTTGGCCATGATTGCTGGAGATGATGAGAGTTGTATTTCAAAAAATCTTGAGTTCAGTGAGTTAGGAAAGGCTGCATCAATAGAGCGCATCTGTGCAATGCGCTCCCCAGAGAAGTCCACCTGGCACCGTCATTATTTGTTTTTCGGTGCCAGGCTAAGATCTTTTAATTTAAAAAATAGTTTAACAACGCTTAATATCTATAGGTTTTAATTGTGCAGCCAGGGTGTTTCTGGATTTTAATTGTATTTTGTATCATGTTTATTTATTTATGTGAGCTGTCCCGAGGCTATAAGCGATGGGATGGCATACAAAAACTCTAAATAAATAAATAAATAATATGGCTCAATAAAACCTTTTCCTATTTTTAAATGCCTTAGAAAAAGATCATATTAGCTACCTGTAGCACCCAGTGGGTGTCCCTTTGAAAGCAAGCCACCACTTGGATTTATGACCCATTTTCCACCATACGTATTGTCTCCTCTGTCAACCAGCTCAGCACCTCTTCCTTAAAAGAAAAAAGGAAAACAGAATTATAAGATTCCTCTGCTTCTAAAACCATAATAAACAGCTCCCTTACATACACTGTTAAAAACATTACCCAGTTAAAATCAATCATAACACACTTTTGCAATGCAATCCATGACTAGATCAATCACATTTCTATTTGCATTCCATGTACATTTTGACTGCCATTTTGCATAAAGAAAAATCCCTGAGAAACAAAATAACTAGTACTTTCACAATTCACAGAACATTATGGGATGGAGAATAGCCATTGGCCTCTATGATGCAATGGATTTAATTTGAAGCATATACCTGTTGATCCTGTGAACAGATTTTCTTAGCAATAAAGAATGTTGCTTTCCAGTAGAAATTACTTTCAAGTAAGTGTGCTTGACGATTTAACTAAGCCGGATGGCTGATTTGCTTAAGGAAAAAAGCTTTTGGGAAAGGGAGAGGGTGCTCAACCCCTTTCTCTTCCCTGTTCCAAATCAGATTAGGAGACCTTTTGGGGGCGGGGGGGACTGGGACAGAGAAACAGGAAAACTGTTGCTCAGAGCAAACTGTCTCTGCTACAGATGGCTCATTCCCAAAACTTTCCTCGAAAAAAAAAGCAGAAACCAGACTTTGGTTAGATGAATGTGTGTGAAAACGTTCTTGGGATGCAAAGTCAACGTCAGAACTGGTCTTTCCTTTCAATTTTACCAAAATTGGTCTTTCCTTTCCAAAGATGCAATGATCTGAAGACATCCAAAACAAAATGTATGAAATGAAGTGCTAATTCTAACATTATCTATTATTCCCCAAAACTAACAGAACCAAAATGACAGGACTATTAACACACTCCCCAGATGGAATGCAGTGGGAAAAAGACACTTGAAAATTAGCGAAGATAAGCAATGGAAATCACATTTATGCATTTTTCCCTTTCCCAGATTCTTAAAGTTTTTAATTCACGCCCTAGTGCCATACAAAGGAATTATATCCATACAATCATTAGCAAACCTATTGAGATCATTGGCCACGACTAATACAGGTCACACAGCCCTAACATGATATGCACAAATAATTCTGCAAATGGGACATAGGCTTTCATGCCTATGTGGAAATTCAAACCTTGGTCCCTTTGGTGCAGCACCTATAGTCTCTCCACAACACTTAGCACATCTAATTGATCTAAACTGCTTCTTGATACAGATTCCAACATGCATACCCCTCATGGTACAGCCCTCTTCCTTCATGGTATCCCGGATTAAAGTTCTCCCAGTCTTGATCCTGACTTCAAACACTGCTACTTTACCCCACTCCTACTTTCACATTGAACATCTTCAAAGAAATTCCAACTGAAACCTGCAGATTTGAAACCACAACTACAGCTTTAACAGCCTCTGTAAAACACTTAGCATCAGGCGATGTGCAGGTGCTTGGGGACTGTGTGAGAAAAGCCCCATGTTTCTATGAAGCCACAAAGCACAGTTGTGTTTGTTTGGTGGACCAAGGTAGCAAAGTACAAATGCTTGCACCCTTTGCCCTTCCCTCTACAAGAAACACAACAGCAGGACTAGTGGGTCAGAGTGAAGACGCATCTAGTCTAGCACTCTGCTTGCTTGGCTATGCTGCAGAAGGTGGGCTTCTCTGCTGTGGCACCTACCATGTGGAATGAACTCACAAGATCAGGAGGGTTCCTAGTATGGAGTTCTTCCACCAGCAATTTCCACCAAGCATTCGTGGATACAAGGATTGCCAACTACCCTAGTCATTTTAATATTTTATTTTAATGTTTATAGTTATTTTATCACGTGTTTATCTTGGAAACCACACTGGTATTTGTTTATTCTTAAAAATGATAAATGACATAGAAATCTTCTGAAATAAAGTGCCCAGATACCTAAAGGAAGCCTTCAAGCATTAACAGGCCATCTTGTTTTAATGTGTTTTCCCAGCAGTTTAGCTGCCACAATTCAAAGCCCCTTAACTGATCTATAGGCCATCAATCGGTCGATGCCCTTTTAAGGCCATGAAAGCCAGTGGATATTACCAACTCCTGTGGCAACAAACTGTGTTGGGTGAAATAGGTCTTTGGCCTTTTCTGGCCAATCAATATCATGCAGTGATCTCAAGTCTGAGTATGATTATGGAGATAAAATTATCTGTTTACTTTCTACTTTCTCCACACCAGAGTAACCTTTTTACCTCCAAGGTCTACATTCCCTCAGCAGTAACCTTTGGGGTCTTCACTGCTCACTTCACCCGATTATGAAAGCTACTTATTTATCTCTATCATCTGCCTTCTTTAATCGTTTTACAATATCTCTTCCCCCCAGCCCTGGTTTGGATGATACAACAACCCATCATAGGTGGCAACAAGCCTAGAGCATCCCATAAACACTACAGTGTGGCATGACTGAAAAACCAGAACACCCTTGGTGAATCAGTCCATTTGCACAACGTGACAACCCACCTATGATAACAAAGATGAACTAGCATGTTGTCTTAAACAGGTCATAATGGTTATCAGATCATTCTTCTCTAAATGCTTGTTGAACCTCTCAAAGGAATTCCCAATGTTTAATGAGGAGAAACATACAGAAGCCATGCTGATTTCTTCCTCCAGGAGTGTTCTATAAATTTAAATAGACTAACAGGCCTGAACATTTTCTGGCTCTTAGGAGAGGAGAGGAGAGAGAAGAGAAATTTTACTGGATGCCTTCTAATATTCTGATAAGGAAGCTAATTTCAACTATATATTGTATATTTATTTAAAAGTTCAGCAACTGAAGTTGTTTGATTTCTCCTAAAGAACTCTCTATAACACCCATTTCAGCTATACCTTCCTGTCATGATATATTTAAGGAAACATATAATCCCTCTGCCTTTGGTAATTTGCTTCCCAAATTCTTTCTGATGGACCTTGAGCTCTTTTAATTGCCTTATTTTTAGACAAAGCTTCCACACCAAGACCTGACATTTTTACAGTAAGAGTCCTCAATCATTTTGGGCTTGTCAGCACATTCAGAAATTAAAGAGTGGGCACTGTTACAAAATGGTTTCTATGGGAGACTTGTCCACACACAAAATGGTGGTCATGGTGAGTTCAGTTCATCAAAAAATATACATTTTCCAGAAGACAAGCAAGGGAAACCAAAAGAAAAGTGACCTGTCCAAGAACCGTAGCACAAGTCAGAAGCTGACTTTGAGTTTCAAACCACAAAATAATTCTTCTGACTCAACAGTCTTTTGCTCCAACACCCATTTCACTGAAGAAAAACTGATAAGGCTCAGAGAAAAATCACTTCACTATAAGTAAATGGAAGAGGGGGAGGTCTGAGTCTGAGGCCCTGAGCCTCTTAGGGACAAGGTCCGCAGCTTGGGAGTGCTCCTCGACCCAGAGCTTTCACTGGAAGCTCAGGTAACAGCAGCGGTGAGGAGCGCTTTCCTCCAGCTTCGGCTGATTCATCAGCTGCGCCCCTACCTGGAGTACGACTGCCTCGCGACAGTGACACATGCACTGATGACTTCCCATCTTGACTTCTGTAACGCGCTCTACGTGGGGCTACCCTTGAAGACGGTCCGGATACTTCAATTGGTTCAAAATAGAGCTGCCAGGCTGCTGACGGGGACTGGACGTTATGTTCACATGACTCCAGTTCTCCGTCAGCTTCACTGGCTTCCCATTGAAGTCCGAGCCCAATTCAAGGTGTTGGTGATGACCTATAAAGCCCTAAACGGCTTGGGTCCTGGTTACCTGAAGAAGCGCTTACATCCATATATGCCCAGCCGCCCCCTGAGATCGGCAGGAGAGGCCCTTCTCCGGGAACCCTCCGTGAAAGAAATTAGGAGGGTGGGTACTCGGAGGAGGGCTTTCTCAGCGGTGGTGCCTAAGTTATGGAATGCGCTCCCCAGAGAGGTCCGCCTGGCGCCGTCGTTATTTGTTTTTCGGCACCAGGCAAAGACCTTTTTATTTAAGCAGCATTTTAAATGTTAATATTATTGAATTTTATCTGGCCAGGGCGGCTTATTTTATATTGTATGTTTATATTTTTAATTTATGGTTATGATTATTTAACTTATTGTTGTAAGCCGCCCCGAGGCTTCGGCGAATGGGCGGCATAAAAATGTTTTAATAAATAAATCAATGGCAAATCACAGATTTGCCTCCACAAATACAACATTTAATTGGCAGCAAACTACTAACTCTCATACAAACACAGAAGCAAAGCACTCATACATCCTTACAAATACAGAATAAAAGCAGACCACATAAAAAGGTTAGTCCAAATATACACTACACAAGCCCATATACATGCAAAAAAGGAACAGGCACTGTTTTTCTCTCTGTGTTTTTTAACCTTAAAGCTCCCCTCTACACCAAGACATCCTATACTACTTTTGACCTTCCTTTTTACAAGTAAAAGGGAAACTGCACTGCAACAATACAGCATTTTTATTTTCTAAGAAGGCCTCTGGGCCCACATGGTGCCAAAGGCCATCATTTAATTTCACAGCATGCCAACCTCCCTTTTAAATAACTTTTAAAATAACTTAAAATGAATCAAGGACAACATTTTACATCAGCCTTACAGTAGCACACAGTGCCTGAATTATGGGGAAAGGCTTCTTCACTACACCTACCCCTTTCTGTAACCATCTAAAACAGTAGCTGAGGGATTGGGCTCCATCTGCCACCACCTCCCCTGGACCACTTTGTTATTAAGGCACTGGTGGTTGGCTGCCTTTACCCAGGGAGAAAATGAGTCAGACTCCACAACGCATGTGAGGTAGGGTGTTTGGTGTCTGTATCCTTCTTGCAATTTCTCTTCCCTTGAGAAGTCAGCTATGAAGAATCAACTGGGGCCTAAAGCGTGCTTAGTTATATGCTGGATTGTGGACAAGATGTTTAATATTTCTGAATGTTTGAAGGATACCTTCAGGACAAAGTCCCAGAGCTTCATAGGTTATTAATTCATTTGGAGAAAAACAGTCATGAAGTTCAATCACATCCACATCTTCAGGTTTCAGGCCTGTTTTTGAAAAACATCTATTTGCAGCCTCCTTGGTCATATCATACCCAACCTGTTAACAAAACAGAACCACAATCAATTTGAATTCTTTGTTTTCTCAACTTCAAACAACTTGCTGAATATTATATAGATAACAGTTTTCGGAAGTTTCAAATTAAGGAAATTTATGCATGCAACAATTTGTAAGTATTAAACATGCTGTAATAATTGAACAGTGGCACCAAACAGATTGATCCCATAAACAAGACATTTCAATATTCAGACATGCCCTAGTCAAGATGCATAACTCTCAAGTGATGCTGCAAGACAGGAGATTATCTGAGAGATTTTGTAAGTTGCCAACTAGATATGCACTTGTGGATAATGTGTTGGATCAAGGCTTTGTTAAATTTAAGAGTCAGCTTATTGAAATCAATGGGACTTTTCTACCTAACTTAAGCCCCATCAATTTCAGTGAGACGACCCTATGTATAATGAGGTCTAAATCCAAACCTACACAAAACAAGCAAGTTTATTTATTTATTTATTTAAAACTTTTCTATACCATCCATTACCAAATAGTCTTGGGATGGTCTTACAATAAAACAAAATAAAGCACAGCATCATTTCTGTACAATAAAACCCCAACTAAAATCACAATTTAAACTTTAAAATACTGGGAAAATAAAAAGGTTTTGGCCTGGCGCTGTAAAGAATAAAGTGTTGGTGCCAGGCAACCCTCTCTAGGAAGTGTATTCCATACCCGGGGTGCCACTGCAGAGAAGGCCCTTCTCTAGGTAGCCACCCTCTTAATCTCCTTCAAAATGGGCTGCTGAAGAAGGACCTCTGACCCAGATCTTAAGGGGCAGGCAGACACATAGGGAAGGAAATGCTCCTTCAGATACCCAGGTCCTAAGCTGTTTTGGGTTTTATCTCCAACACCTTAAATTGGGCCCAGACTTCAATTGGTAGCCAGTGTAGATGGTAAAGGACCCGCATTATATGTGCATAGCTGTACACATTGTCCATGCCATAATATGCACATCCTCCATTCCATTTACATTAAAAATACATATATACATAAATGTACCTCAAGTAACAAGTGAAAATAGATGCCCAGATACTCAGCATATCAGCTCAGTGATCAAAGTGGGGGGGGGGGAGTCATCATGTTTAGTTTCAAACTGTCCTACAATTTAGTACATTCAGGATAATTTTAGGTATAACTGAAAAGCATTTGGTGTATCTCTCCATTCAAGTACTGCCTCAAATGTAAAAGAATTACCCTTACAAAGGCAAAAAATAGATTCCTTTAAGCAGGAGCAGGTTAAATGTTCTAGAAACGTATGATGGGTTTTAGGCAACTATATCACGTGTTAAACATCCATATATTACCACTTTCCCAAAGACCATATGGCTAGTTGCTAGCACTGTATGGTACATGTGTCAGCTGCAGGTACCTTTCCTTAAGCTACCTAGACTTCATTACAAGAGGAAGCCCAGTTAGTCCAGAAAAGGACCTGCTTCAATACATGCTTTAGCTTTTTATAGCTGTTGTGTGTAAATTGGTTACTAGGGGAGCAATTGCCCCTGTCACCTCCCTCCCACAAATCCATGGCTGCTTCTATCCTGTGAGCAGGACAGGAATGGCGTTTCACACCAAAATGATTTAAGGCTAAGTCCCATAGGACAGATTTATGCACAAATATGCATAAGCTAATTTACAAACACTCTAAGGTCTGTGCCTCTGTGTGTCTTACACAGTAAAAAGAACAAAAGGATGTATGGGCATGCTTAGGGTTCAGAAAAAATCTCCGATAGAACAACGGGGGTGGGGAAAAGCAGGAGATGAAGCACATGTGTAGGAAAAGCCAGCTAACTGAAGAGGATTGGATACAACAGAGATCCTAAGCGCCCTGGTACATTTGTTTCAGCAAATGCCCAGGGACAGCATGGTGGTGGGGCAGATGGTCTCCCAGAGATTCAGCCTCCAAGTAAAAGATTTGAGGCTTCCGCTCTAGCAGCTGCCTCCTAACATTGCCCTCTGAGGCCTTTTCAACATTTGTACAGTGTTTAGAAACATTTAGACATTTTATAAATGTTAAGTAATATGAACCTACTGTAGATTTACAGAAGTCATATGCCTCCGCACATACTAAGAAATCAGACCTACCAGTTTGATGCAGCTGTTCCCAAATGAGCTTGGAAGATCAGTCAACATCTCTTGGGCAGTGATTTCGACAGCTCTTGACTCCAATCCATTTTTCCTCACTAACTCTTCACTAGCCAGTACTGCAGCTGCTGCACCATCAGATGTTGGGCTAAAAGAGAGACAAAGAGGTTCACTTACTCATTATACATTTGCCTTTGAAATGAAAGGGATGATGTAATAATGGACTATTGTGCACAGCTACTGTGGAGTAAAAGCAAAGTCAGTAAATGGCCCAAAGATGACTAATGGCATCATATCAAAGGCCAGCCTGATAGTAAAATATACTTCAGCCCTCCCAAACCTGGCACCCTGAAACTATTCTGGATTTCAGTGTCCAGGCAGCACAGCTAATGGTATAGAAAGATGGGAGCTGTAGTTCGAAACATCTGGAGAGCACCAGATTGGGAAAGGCTGCATTCATACAAGATGAACAATATACCAATTATATATCTAGCCATTAAAGGGAAGAGTACTTTTGTGTCTTGTGAGCATTTGCAACTAAAGTAAAGTTGATTGGCCTTCCACAGTGTTAATGAGTTTCAGACAGACTAGAAGACACTTCCCATATTACCTTCATACCAGAAAGGTTCCCTATAAGTGCTCTTTTTCTTGCTCTGCTATAGAACATAATGGACACAATCCAGCCAGCAAAAACAATTCTAAATCCTGCTAGCAGAAATAAAGCCTCTCATCCAGTCATTAAGGAATAATAAAGCTCCAAGCTCCAGGAAAAGACTTTATGCCACCTGCATTTTTTAAGGTTAGTGTAGATTGATGGGCTGCCTTACTAGCTGGCTTTTTACTCAGAAAAATACTCAGATGTATTCCTAAGGGATTGTAGCTTAGCATAGTAATTCCACTATTTAAAAAGAAGGTAGTGAAGATTCTAGAAATTATAGGCTGATCAGCTTAATTGACCTCCCAGCAAAAACCAAGTTTTTTCTCCAGAAATTGGAGGATTAGGCTGAAAAAAATTCCATCTTATCAGAACAGAAGGCAAGCTTCAGAAAGGGAAGGCCTCTCATTGATCATTGTTTTATCTTGTCTCACTTGTTATCAAAATATGCTGCAAAGGGTAGATAGCTCTTTCTGCATTTATTGCTTTCAAGTACTGCCCTTGACTCTATGAACAAAAAACTTCTATGGAAAAAACCTGTTGAAAGCAAGTGTAGATAAGAGACTGCTTTTGCTTATAAAGGCACTTTAGTCAGATACAAGTTAAAAGGTCAGAACTGGAGTAACAAGTAAGATTCACACAGATAAAGGGGTTCAACGGGGCTGTATTCTCACTCCATTTCTTTTTAATTTCTCAATTAGTGATGCAGTTTCTTTGGTTTGCAGTCAAAATGCTATATGCCAAAGATCCTGGACAGATCGGTTAATATCCTTTTACATGTAGATGACCTGATCTCACTGTCTACTACACAGATGGGGCTGCATAGATGACTGAGAAAGTTCAGTGCTTGAAATCAAAAGTGGTGATCTTTCCTAGAAATTATTTTACATTACATTTCTATATCATGCATAGCCAAAAGCATTCTGGGTGGTTCACAACACTTAAGTCATCCATCCAGATTTCAACCAGGCCAGATCCTGCTTAGCTTCAAAGATTAGGTAGGGTCAGGTAGTTGAGGCTAAAAGGAAAAGAAAAAGAAACAGCAAAAATGGCTTTTGGATTCTAATGAAACAGAGCCGGTGGGGTCTTTTATTTATCTGGCATTGTCTCAATGGGAACCTGGAAGTTATAAGTCAAGAGAAATGAGCATTGCTAGCATGCTGTTCTTACCAACACTGTAGGAGTGTCAAAAGATCATAAATCTTGCGAGACTGCAATACTTCATCAAAAGTATATTCCTTTTGAAACTGAGAATACCTAAGATGGGAGAAGGGAACCGAAAAAATGTCATTTAATTGGCAAACTATCCAGCACAATGAAAAAGAATTGAATCATATATTTACATTTACAAAACAGGGTTGTATACACACAGTTGGTGCCAGAGGATTCCTGTTCGATACTGTGGACATTGGCCTGTTGTGTCCCCCAGGATTTCATCTCATCCCCCACACAATTTAACATGTTCTTGAAAGCACTAAAAGGGATTGTCTGGGGTTTGGTGCTATCAATATGTTGATGACTCCCAACCATATCCCACCTTTCCATTTAAATCCAGGGAAGCTGTTCTAATTTCCAATCAGTGCTTGATGTCAGTAAGAGATTAGATGAAGGTGAACTTCTTGAAAAGTAACCCAAACAAGATAGACGGGCTCCCAGGTAGGTGAAAGGTGGGAACAGGGAATTCCCCTGGCATTGGCAGGATTACACCCCCATTACAAGTCAGGTTTGCTGTTTGGCTATGCTGCTGAATTCAGCTCTGAACATGAATGCCCAGGTCTCAGCAGTAGCTAGGAGTATACTGAAGCTAACACACTACCTGTGCCCATTCTTGGAGATGTCAGATCAGGCCATGGTGACATTTGCCCTAGTTACAGCCGATTTAAGTGATTGTTAACATGCTGCCAATGGGTTTGCCTTTGAAAAGTGTTCAGAAACTTCAGCTGGTCTAGAACACTGGCACCTGATGATTGACTAGGATCAGTTTTATGCAACAAGTGAATCAAGTATATGATGACATACACCAGGAGAGAGATTGAGGGAATGTAACCCTGTTGGTACTTCTGGACCCGTCAGAGGCTTTCAGTACCATTGACCATAATATCCTTCTAAGGTAACTGTCTGAGTTGGGAGTAAAAAGCACTGCATTACAGCAGTTCTGCTCCTACTTGGGTAGCCAACTCCAGAAGGTGCTGCTTGAAGGAGACTGCTCTACCCTCTTAGAGATTCTCAGGAGCTGGTCTCATCCTCCATGCTGTTCAGCATCTTCATGAAAAAGCTGACTGGGATCATCCAGAGTTTTGGGATGTGTTGTCATCACTATGGTGATGACACACAGCTCTATTTCTCCATTTCACCTTCAGCAGGTGGGGCTATGGATGTACTAGTGCAGCAATGGACAAGATGAAAGCTAACAAACTGAAGCTGAATCTGGACAAGGCTGAGATGCTGTTACTGAGTAGTTCTTCTGACTGGATGGGAGGAATTCAACCAGTTCTAGATGGAGTTGCATTCCCCTTAAGAACTTGGAGGTATTGCTTCAGCCATCTTTGTCACTGTGGGCTGGGTGGCCTCAGTGACTCAGGGTATCTTACACCAGCTTTGATGGGTGGCTCAGCTATACCCCTATCTGGACAGGGGTAGCTTGCTATTAGTCATTTATGATCTGGTAATCTCTAAACTAGATTACTGTATTTTACATTGGGCTACCCTTGATGTCCACAAGCTGAAGCCTGTGCAAAATATGGGGACCAGATGGTCATTCTGACCTGCTCGCATTGGCTTCCTATATGCTTCCAAGATCAAGACAAGGTGCTGGTTTTAATCTGTAAAGCCCTACATAGCTCAGTGCCACAAAACATGTTGGAGCACCTCTTTGTTTTTAATATTCATTTTCAATGGAAAAGCTGGATACACATTAATTGAATGAATATACTACAAAACTTGATCTTAGTCTTGATTCTCACAAGAATACATAACGCTATACTTACGGATTATTACATGAATGCTTATGATTTTTCCATGCAATTTTTGCAAAATGTTCTAGTTTTGTCCCTGAAAAAAGGTAAACAAAACAATGAGAGAAGAATATGATGTTAACCTTGGATAGGCTTCAAAATTCTTAATGATTGTCTTCATAAACCAGCATACAGCAGTGGAAGAAGGAGTGACATTTCCTTCTCCTTTCTAATCATATTTCAAGCCTGAGGGCAATCACAGGAATTACAGATTCTTATAGGCTATTCTGAGAGTCTGTTGACCAAAAGGGGGAATAAAAATGCTTTGAATACATAAAGTATTATATGAAGTAATGCCAGCGAGAGAAATTCACAGAATTTCAATAAACCAAATCATGCAACCGAAAAGTCAACACTTTTGCATACAGACCTTCCGATAGCCATTAGAACCAGATTAATGGCACCTAAATACCTAAACACTACTGTTATTTAGGTAAGAGATTATTTTATTTGCAATGGTATTATTTTTCACAAACATAAATACTACCGTATTTCTCCATGTGTTCTTTGGCAGCATTTCCAAAAAACTGTGGAGCAAATGGTGCCGCTGCTAACCCATGCACATTTATCATTACTTCCAAATGCTTGTCTAGTGGATTCAACCTGTCTTCGAACTGAAAGAGAATTGGATATTTTACACACTATGGTGGATTGTGGAACTGTCACTGAATAAAGAAAGCATACATTGTGAGAAAGGAGGATGACGAATATATTCTTGGAAGGGAACAGAACCACTGAGGGAAGTGGATAAAGGATCAGTGCAAATGGTTTTGATTTTATGTTGAAGGTTAAGTCCTGTTGGAGAATGAGGTGATGTTGAAGCAGGCCTTGGCGGTGCATCACAGATGCAAAAGAGGCACTGAAGACTACCTGTTTGGCTCTCAGCAGTGAGGTAGCACTGCTTAGACAGGAAGACAGCAGAAGGGAGACAGAGCATTTATAAATCAGGGGTGGGTAACTTGTAGCTGTCCTGTTCAGATCGGATCTGAATTGCAAAGAGACTGGCCAGCTGGAAAACAAGCCAACTCTTTTGCTAATGAAGATTTCAGCAAAAATGGCTTGTTAAAGATAGCCCTAAGACTGGTTAATTTCCATAGCTGAACTTCAGGAGAGGCACCTTTAGAAAGCTGTCATATGTAACTGGACCAAAAAGAAAAATGCAAAAACAAACCTCACCTGCATGTTTTTTGGGGGAGCAATCCTCATGGTAGGTACCTGCTCAACTTTCCCCTGAGGTTCCCAATTACCCACATAACTGTTCCAGTATGAAGTTGTACCAGTGCAGGTAAACATTTTTTTCTGCATGTTCTTACAAAAATTAACAGAGGAGGAAGAACTAGAAAAAAGCTTTGCAGCCCCGCCAAAAAGCCACTAAGAGACACTGAATGGATACTTCATAGCTGTCAAAATGAGGATTGTGAAAGGGAAAAAAACCTGCAATGATCCTAGAGCAGCTTGCAATCAGGGCAAGGAGAGGGGCGTTAGTTTGATCCTCCCACAGTGTTCCCTGGGATACCCTCAGAAGGTCTGAGGGACAATGAGGGGGTGGAATGGGGCCAACAACCCATGGTGAACCCAATTATCTGCCAGGCAAACCATAGTTTATTTCACAACAGCTAACCTATCATGGTTTATTGTCACAGTGGGTAGACATGGCATGCAAATGTGTCCATTATTTTCTAGCAACCAACTCAGATGCTTGCGGGCTTTTCAAAGTGAAACAGCCAGGATGCCACCTGAGCACCCAGCTGCAGGTAATTAAGGAGATTGCAAACTGTCACTTCACCTGAGATGGAAAACCTGTGCTCTTTCCTTTAGGAGTCAGCAGGGCTGTTCACATTATCTGCTGATCAGACTCAGAGCCACCCTGATTCCCTGAGGGCCCTGTCCCCTACTCAGGGACAAACCTGATCTCTTTCTGGATGGTTGCTTCTGATTCATCCCCTGACCCAGCTAAGTTACACTCCTCCCTAGAGCGCAATTCCTCAAGGGTGAGGGCAGGACAGTGGCCCTCCAGATGATGTGGTGTACAAGTTGCCCACCTGTTATAAAACAGATAGCATCAACCAAACAGGAATTTGTGTGTGTGTGGGGGGGGAGTGTCAGGTAAGCTAATGAGGCTTTATTTCATTTGCAAAAGCAATGTAGATGCAGAGGAACACAGCCTCCTTATGAGGGTGCACTTTACCACATAAATTCTGTTCTTGCTAGGAAGTGATCTGACTGTGTTTGGGCATGTAGCTCGTTGGAAATGTCACACATTTCTAGCAATAATTAGCTGCTCTGAGTACTGAGCAAACACAATTCCCTTAAAATTGTTGGAGAAAGAACTTTGGATGTCATCGTCCCAAACACACTGAGTAGGCATATAGATGCCCGCTTCACTTTTGCTACAGTTTAAAGAGCAATTTTTAGTACAAAAGAAAGAAAGCCTAAGAAATCCCTTAGTTTTCCACTAACTGTTTAAAAAATGTACTACATACACCACAAAATGTATGTATCATTAGGGACAAAAAGTCCATGATTGTTGTAAAATGATGTATGCAGCAATGGAAAAATGAAACACTCTCAATTTTAATGCATAAAAAATGTTTAGGCACTTACATTAGTTGCTGGAAGGAACCCAGATTTCATCTTCTCAAATCCAAGAGCCAGGACACAGTTAGCCAAGCCTTAAATACAAGTTACTAAATGCTGACACTGTAGACATTACATTTTTTAAAAAAACTAGTATTATATGATAGACTTTAATTCAGGCAGAAGGCATACATGAGCAGCAAAACTTTCCAAAGCTTTAGTAAATATACCCTCACACTATGCTAAAAGTTGGCTGTTCATTTTCTTAGTAGTTGTTTAAAACTCCCTACAGCTTTAAAGAGAGCTTGTGATGTACTGCAGGGAGGAAGCTGTTTTTCAGCTGCACGGACTCAATCCATACATTCATTTAGAACAACTTGGTTTTTTGGGTGCATAAACATTAGGACCCACAACACAAAACTTAAGCATAGACCATTTTGTCTGGACACTCTTGTGGCAGCAAAGAAGTCTTACAAGAGCATCTTCCAACCAGGTGCCTTCCAAACAATGGAGATGTTGACCCCCATCATCTCAACCAACATGTGCTGTGGTCAAAAATTCTGTGAGTTGGGATTGAAAGCAGCTGGAGAGCATCAGGTCAAGGAATCTTGTTTTAAGCATCATCATTTAATACTGCGCAATATATGCATACACAGAGTTTAATTTAAATCCAAAAACTTATCTTTTGGCTGGTACTTATGTCTGAAGTCAGCAACAAATAGTGAGGGACATTTTTGTAATAAAAACAGTGCTGTTTCTTTTTGTTGATTCTGCTATGCACAATACTAGTAGCAGAAAATAAAAGTTGGAAAAAAACTGTTATTCCTATGCAATGAGAGAAAACAAAGAATAGTCACTCCCCTCCCAGAAATTTTGCAAAGCTCCTTCCATAAACTTTGTAGTCAGGGGACTGCAGTGGGATGGAATATCAAACATCAATAACCCAGAGCAGCACTGATGCGAGGGTATATCACCTGAGGAGTGCTCAGCAATCCAGAATGCATCTGGCCACTCTCATTCTGCCTTAAAGCAGTCAAGCCACAACAAATTAGATTAGGTATATACATATTTACAGGGCAAGTAAACATAACTCACCTCCCTGGATTAGCTGTCGGGCCACAAACAAAGCAGTAGATCCAGTAGCACAGTTGTTGTTAACATTTATAATAGGAATACCTGTTAATCCCAAACTGTGATAAATAGCACATTGGCCACAGGTCGAATCACCTTTATAAAGTAAGAAGTAGAGTTGCTCAGTTGACAAAAAAGTATCATATAGTTTCTCCACCCTCTGAAATGTTTAAATTATTCCTAGGATGCAATTCTAGACAAAGGCTTCTTGGAAATGTTGGGAAGTCATAGGACTGCACTTTGAGCTTCCAAACACATGCTGACTTAGTTCACATAAAATGGCAACTCTTCGGGCTTAAACGCTATAAAAGATTGTTATGCTGCACAAACCCAGGATGGTGATTTATCCTTGGATCATAAACCACTTCCAAAATCCATAGCTTATAACTCAGTCTGTCTGCTACATGAGTCGTTTTATTGCCCGAACCTGGACAACATTGTGGATCTGACTGCAAGTAAGCAGCTTGGCAAGAGTGGCCAAACACCTTTGCTGCTTTTGCCAAGTAGTTAGCAGGCAACCACCAAAGGCAGCCCACCTACCCACAAAGCACCCAAAAGGTACTTAAGTGGCTGGCAAAGTCTCCCCTGGCTCTTGACCACTATGAGCAATTTTGGGCTGCTATGGCTTCACTGTTCCTTTTAATTTTTTAAGGTGCTGTCATGATCTCCATGTGAGTATCCACAAGCTACCTCTCCATGGAGCCCAAAATCTACCCTTAAACCCACACACAGAGAGAGAGAGAGAGAGAGAGAGAGAGAGAGAGAGAGAGAGAGAGAATCTCATAATACATGCAAATAATTGTGCTTTTTTTTTTTTTAACCTATCATGCCAAGGGGCTAAATCCAGCAGGTACTCACCCTGTATAGTACCTACCCCTTTTTGTACCATGATCTTCAGATTTCATTGGGGAAATCGGGTATCCTTATTGGCCCCTAAGTTCTCAAACATTCCCCCCAATGCCAGCATCAGGAGAACATGCAACAATATAGGAGATTTCCCCAGATGGAAGTGCTCTCAAACTCAAATCAAACACAGAGTTCCATTTTTGAAACAAGCCGATGGCAGGGAGGTGGGCACCCTTAGCACTCTTGTGATGCCCCCTAGCATACCTGCAAGAGGACTAGGGGGGAAGGAAGTAGGAAATTGTGCCCAACTCACTCTGCGTGGTTCATTCTGCAGCGTGGATCTTGTGTCACTTGAATACACCCAATGACTGAGTTCAGTGGTCATGATAACCCACACTTAAGGAATAAATGTGGGTTGTCATTGTAACATTAGTTGTGTTGTCTAAGCAAAACTGAAATAACAAACTATGATGAACAACCCACAGTTCATAACCTTAAAACAAACCATGGGCTCTCTTTTTGGGCTGTTAGAGGTTAACAAACCGTGTCCTGTTAGTGCATATGGGCTCAGACAATTCAATAACATGTTTCCACAACAGCCCACAGTTCAATGACATCCCATTTTCAACCCATATTCCTTCCCTGTGACCAATAGATTCTATCCCTGGCATCTCCCAGCAGGACTGGAAAGACTCTCATTTGAAATTCTGGGGATCCACTCATATTCTCAGGCATGAATATGCAATCATATACTGATTTAACAACATAGTGCTATGATCCACCTACATGTAAGTATATTTGCTCAGGTAAGATCTTTATCACCAGTTACATGCATTAACCCAGGAGCACATTATTTCAATCAAGTTGCCTATTTTTTGTAAAAACTATTAAGTAAAACTATGTATATTGTCTAGCACTTTTGATATGGTTATATAAACTTGTCAGTTTTTCCTATATTTCCAGTCTTAGGGCGGAGTTTGAACAGCAGAGCTAGAACCAAGCCCTGAGCTTCTCCATTTAGTAAGACTGTTTATACTGCTGCTTAAGCTCTGCTGTAGGGATGTTTTAGGTCATCTTGAAGAGACAAAAGAATGGAAGAAGGACTTGGATAAGACTTAGAGATTACTTACCATAAACATAGCCTACACAAGCTTGGTCCACAGCTGAGTAAGGAACACCAGCATCAGCGAGAGCCTTTTGTCCTGAGTGTGTTTAAAAAGATTAGCCTGTGAAATATTTATCCATTTTCTTCATTTTCAACAGATTGCTGAACTCTCTTTCAAGGACTATATTATTTATGTTATTGTATTTATTACTTCTGTAGTGCTAAATATTAAAAACTCTCTCTCTCTCTCTCTGTATGTGTGTGTGTGTATATATATGATACAGAGCAGTACAGGAGCTGTGAAATGCAGCCACGAGGTGAATTTACGTAATTATGGACCAGTATAATTGTTGGCTGAACAATTCAAGAATACACAGTGGCATTCTACTCATTTTAGAATGATCAGAGAGGCCCTCTCCAAATAATCTTAATGGCCAGTTGGGTATATTTATATAAGAGAAGGCAGCTTGCTAGGTATCCTGGTCCTAAGTTGTGTAAAGCTTTACATAACATAACCTTGAATGTGGCTTTATAGCTGATAGGCAGCCAGGGCCATTAGTAGAGAATGGACAGAGAACAAGTATGCTTCAGTCTGCTTTCCCCAACCTGAGCCACCAGCTGTTTGGGACTGCCCCAGTCAGCATAGCCAATGGTCAGGAATGCTGTAGACCAAAAAGATCTGAAGGGACCAGTTTGGGAAAAAAGAGCCTAAAGGCACAATCCTATGCAAGTTTAGATAGGAAAAAAGTCCTGCTGGGAATTGCAGCCCTTTTTTGCTGCCTAACCTTGCACAGGATTATGCCAATAGTGGATTCAATTATATGCTGCTTCGTAAGACACTGGGCCAGTTGAAACAAGAGATTTGCCATTATCATACCTTTGGAACTGGATGTATAAGGATAATATACTGGATGTGGGGATAAGCGCATACCACTGGCCACAATTATTGCAGCTGTAGTAATATTTTCCATACTGCTTCAATCATTTCCCTTTGAAGGTATTAACTTCTTCATCAAACAAACCAGAAATTACTCTAATGAATCAAGCTTTCATTCAGATGATCAACAGGCACCTGAAATGTATTCTTGTAAATGGTTTTAAAAGGTTATTTTACAGAAATATTAACATTGTTCCATTCAGAACAGTAATTTTTATTTATTTATTTATTTTTCCATTTATATCCTGCCTTTTTCCTACAAAGGGCTCAAGGCAGCTTACATCATTCTCCTCCTTCATCTTATCCCCACAACAACAACCCTGTGAGGTAGGTTGGGCTGAGA
>NW_025335587.1:3571584-3739614 GCF_004798865.1 Varanus komodoensis | reverse complement strand
TCTCAGCCCAACCTACCTCACAGGGTTGTTGTTGTGGGGATAAGATGGAGGAGAATGATGTAAGCTGCCTTGAGCCCTTTGTAGGAAAAAGGCAGGATATAAATCCAAAAATAAATAAATAAAATATACAATCAGCCAAATGACAGGACTCTACAGATCTATGGCACCATGCAGGGACTGCTGCAATTGCTCTGGGACACAGCTGCAACTTTTGCATAACAGCTAAGACATGAAGTCTTCAAAGCCCACACAAGCTTAGGGTTTTTTGTATCAGACGACTGTCAGTACTGTGGAGCTTATATAACCACCTTGAGGGCCAGGCACACAAGTTTTAATGGAACAGTTAATTATTACCTGCTTCTTTAGCAAAATCAGGATAATCTTTGTCATGGCTTCCAGGCTTTTCAAACTGTTGGAAAGAAGAGTACAAAGGTTGAAGAGGGTCAAGGTTAGTAAAGGTTAGACCATAGGTTAGAACAACAATGTTCTAAAACCTTAGTAAAGCAGAAGATGGGGCATAAAAAGAGCTATAGCAATGATCCTCTGCAATACAACGGTAATACTGACCTACCTTACAGAGCTGTTGTAAGGAATACTAAAGTTAATATACTTTGAGCACTCTGAAGACGATAAAAGCACTAAGTATTGCTATGATATGAGATGAAGGCAAGAGCGTGGGTGAGTTTTTCAGGAGAGTTGTATGAGGCAAGAGCAGTTGAAAGGCTTGTTGTAGCTCATAAACCTCTCAGGGAAAAAATGGAGATTAACTTCTATCCCTTTGCAACCTATGGAAGATTACTGAGCACAAATTTAAACTAAAAGAATCAAGCAGAGAGAACAGTGCAACTTTATTTTCCTAGTAATAATCCTATGCCTCTAACAACGCTTTCCCATGTAGTCAAATGAGCACTCTACCCATTGAATTTCTTATGGTAGAGCGCCATACCAGTCAGTCTCTGTCAGCCTAAATTAGTTCATACAGTTGTGCATTCAGGGTTGCAATCCTATGCACACTTATCCGGAAAAACAATAGACTTGTGGTACCTTTGAGAAGTGGGCAAATCACATGTCTTAACCTAGCCAGCCCTCACCACTGTCTGTGCTGACCAGGGCTGACAGAGTTGTAGATCAAAACATCTGGAAAGCCATAAATTTATCGCTTCTGTCTTTAAGACTAACAGATTTACTCTGGCATAAACTTTCATGGACTATAATCCATTTCATTAGATGCATGGAGTATTCAGAAGAGTTTCAAGTTTTTTACATAATACATGTGGCAGCAGTCATGTGCTTGGAGAATTGTAAATGGTGAGCTTGGGAACAAATTCAGTGCAGAAAGTGATGATGCATTATTTACAATGGTCATTTATAGAACAGCTGTCGCCCTGCCCTTGTGTATTCTACAGGGGGCACACAGGTTAGGCTCTAAAGAAAAGCACATGTGGATACAACTCTATCATTAGAAATTGCAACATTCAGAATCAGTAGGATAGTACATCAGTCACTGGGACACAATCACAGATCCTCCAGTGGCCAAGGTGGAGCAAAGGAATTCCTAAAGGAGATTAGGATAAAACTCTGGGTTCACTTATCAAGCTAAGCCAAAGTGGGTTTTTGAGGGTAGCTGCAGAGTAGCTTTGTGGGTTGTCCAAACCTAGAACAGTTTTCCCATGATAGTCTTGTGTAAGCAAGTCATGCTTAGAATGCATGTATTGTTCCACATGGTGTGTTCTTGAAACCTGGCAGGTGATTTTTTTTTCATTGGTTGTCAGACATGGCAAAAGGACTGGCCAGCAAGAACCGTAAAGCCCCCAGCCTCTTCTTGTGAGCTTGCTACTGTCTCTACCATTCCTACTATTTCCTTCTCAGCCACAGGCCTCAGGATGGATTTTGCTTACCTGCTTTTTTGCAGGAAGCTTGAAGAAAGCGCACCAGATTATCTAGCATGCATTTGCACATTTATTTATTTTTAACTTGCAGTCCTGTACAAATGCACAGGTGCAAATGACTATTACTGCACTGTTTTTCCATGAAGTGTGCACCGTCACCCTCTTTTCTCAGACATTCTCAGGTTCATAAGGGCTCAGAAAATTATGTTTCCTTTTTATGAAGTGGATGAAATAGACAAGGATGTTGGCAATGCTGGACTTGAATCAAAATGAGTAGGTGCTCTTGGGGGTCCTGTGCCCTTGAACAAGAGACCATCCCCAAAATTAAAACAAACAAAGCAAATGTTCCCTCAGGTTCATAAGGGGTGTTTCTGCTTTTGCTAAAATAAACCAACTCAGCTGCCCTCTGAAAATACTTAGCTGGAAGTAACCTTTTTTAAAGTCATGGAGAGATACTTCTACAAAGTGTAAAGTCCCAATAGACATGCATGCTGCTCTTAGCTCTTTGGCAGACAGTTGTAATGAAAGCGCAGTACATGTCCAGGGAGTTGGACATTAATTACAGCCCTATTTTATTTATTCTTTGTAGTATGTTTTTATTTAAATAAAAAATTTCAACCTATTTTATTTATTGATTTGTATATTACCCAACAGCCAAAGTTCTCCGGGTAGTTCTCAAAAATTTGTAAAAACACAGACTACAATACTGCATACAAATTTCAATATACAAAATCCAATTAAGCCATTTTTAACACAGCGGTTGGTAGAGGTTGCTTTTCGGGTTAGTTCCAGGATGTTGTTGGGGAGGGAGGTAGCTTCAGGATTCTGTGGATGACTAGAATATGTATTGTTTTTGCATTGTTTTAATTGGTTTTTTCCTTTGTTTATATTGGTGTTGGGTCCCGTTCCCCATTTATATTAATTATGGATTTCTGAACGTGTTGGTGTCAATCACTTCGGACGCATTATCATCAACAGCATACTGTTACAGTGCGAGACATGCCAGAAAAGCTCTTCTTCTTCCCTTTACCCTTGCCTCCACCTGCAGCGAAATCAGAGATCGAGGGAATACTCTGCCCACTTACCTTGGTCATGCCGACTCCCACCACAAACACCCTCCTTTCTGACGGGATCATCGCTGCAGTCCGGAACTGTCCCGCCGTGTTTCTCACTCGCGTCGCTTCTAACAAGTTCTGCCGTCAAGGGGGAGTCCCCGCCCCGCGACTCCAGCAAGAATCCGACGCAAAGGTTGAAAGAAGGCGCGGCGTCATACGGCGCTCAGCTATGGCTCGCCTCGTCCTCGCCTGCGCGCTCTTAAAGCACCAGCATGCCTGACAGTCTTCCCCAAGGGGTCGCCCTCGAAATATTGTTGCATTCTGGGAATTGTAGTCAGTGCTGCAGCCAGGTGATTTTTCGACCGGGGTCTTATCAGGGAACCCTTCTGGACATGTTCATATTGTGAAGCACACAAGAAAAGGTGCTTGTAGAGCAGTGTTCCCCAGCCTGGCGCCCTCCGGATGTCGTGACGCCCAGCCGGCAGGCAGGGTTGAAATTTTATTTATTTATTTATTTATTTAAAACATTTCTATGCCGCCCCCATTGCAACAAAGCCTCGGGGCGGCTCACAACATCCATAAAAATACAATCAATAATTTAAAAACTGGTACCATCTCGGCTGTATATTAAAATCTATAAATACAATAATAATAAACCAACAGTTAAAATAACTTTTAAATAAAAAGGTCTTCGCCTGGCGCCGAAAAGCAAATAATGACTGCGCCAGGCGGACCTCTCTGAGGAAGAAATCGGAGGAAGACGTTGTTAGACTTCAGGGGTGTGGGGGTGGGGGAATCTTTTTTGGATGGCAAAGTTATTACTTCAATTCAAAACTGTGGAATGCCATCCCTGCCATATTTGGTGTGGTCCAGCTGATTCTGCAAAATCAGGCCCTGGTCTTTGGTCCTAAGGTCTTGCTCTGAACATACCACTGAACTTAAAGTGGTATAAGCATTAGGATTCTGTGCATCCCAAGCAGCAAAGTTAATTAGCTCGTTCAAGAGGAGATAGTCTTAAGCAGTATTTTCTTTTTTATACATTTTTATTGCAAATCAAAAACACCCCACCCCAAAACATAAAACCAATATAATAGTTTACATTGCATAAAGCTTAAATATATCTGTTGCAATTAATACATATAGAATTTATACACTTATTTTGTATACTAGTGGGGGGGTTGGTTGGCTGAAGAACGGTATTTAAATCTTTAAATAAATAAATGTGTGTGGTATTCTTAATTGAAAAAGTATGTGTAAATTTCAACAAAGACAGAGATCTTTATAATTATCCATTTGTAGGTGGTGTTCAAGTCAACAGATCTTTAATCCATTGCACTGGTGGAGATGGTCTCTCCCTGTCCTAAGGGTGTTTAATGTTCAAGAAGTAAACATGAGTTGCGCAGTAAGAGGACTCTGGGTGTACGACAACTACAACAGCTAATCTTTTATTGAAGAGGTATTGTGCTATCCAATATAAATGGAAAATAAGCTTTTGTTGGATCAGATGTAACAAGATCTCTTGAGGCCATTTTCTTCCCAGAAGGAAGAAATTCAAAGTAATCCAGCAATAAAACTTTGAGACAGTCGCTGACTCTCAATTTAATTCACCTCACAGGATTGTAAATGAGGATAATATGACTTAGGAGGATAAATACCACCTTGGAGTCTTTGGGTGCAAAGCCGGGATATAAATGTAACAACCATAAAATGAATGTATTAAAAATCCTGTGGGGGGGGGGAAGAGTTATTCAAAAGCAAAAAAAGAAGAGAGCACCTCCCTAGCAGCAAACAGCACGCTGGGACCTGCTTTTTGCTGCTGACCGAGCACAAGATCCTTGTTGTTGTTGTTAGTCGGGAAGTCGTGTCCGACCCATCGCGACCCCATGGACAACATTCCTCCAGGCCTTCCTGTCCTCCACCATCCCCCGGAGTCCACTCAAGCTCACACCAACTGCTTTAGTGACTCCAATTAACCACCTCATTTTCTGCTGTCTCCTTCTTCTTTTGCCATCTATTGTTCCCAGCATTAGGCTCTTCTCCAGTGAGTCCTTCCTTCTCATTAGGTGGCCAGAGTATTTGAGTTTCATTTTTAGGTTCTGGCCTTCTAAAGAGCAGTCAAGGTTGATCTTTAAGATAGACTGGTTTGATTGCCTTGCAGTCCAAGGGACTCGCAGGAGGCTTCTCCAGCACCATAATTCACAGGCTTCAATTCTTCGGCGTTCCTACTGAAGCATAAGCCAAGTGACCCCAAAGCACGGGTCTCCTCGGACCATAAAGACTCGCGTGGTCCCTCCCTAAGGGAGAACTCCAGTTTCCTGCTTAGTTAAAAGCCGCGCCCGCTGGACGGACCCTTAGCCTCGCAGGAGGCGGTGCCCCTCTCTTGCCCTCCTCCGGCCCAGCTCCAGCGGCGGGGAAGGAAGCGAAGGCGCTTGACTGCCCCAGAAGTCGAAATGGGAGCGATGCTGCGCCTGTGGAAAGGAGCCATTTTGCTCCGGACACTCGCGGCCGAGGGGCTTTCTCCACTTGGGCCGTGGGCACGTGGCGGCTTCCCCAGAAGAGCCGCGTCCGGAGGGAGGGAAAGGGAGATCCTCTTACGCGTCCATGGAGAGGCGAATTGCGGTGAGTGGCGCCCGCAGCCCTTCTCCGGGACGCGCTCGAAGTCGAGCGCCTGGAGGATGCGAAGGCCAGCAAGTACAGACGAGGCGGTTGTGGCGGAAAAGCAGCAGCCTTGCAGTAAGGCGAACGTCATGCATAGGTGGTCGTACAGTACTCCAAAATCCGTATGAATTTTAGAATACGGACCCAGAGAAATGCTTCCTGCGGCCAATACGGATGCTACTGCTTTTTGCAACCATCGCCAGCGAGGAGTCGTATTGCAGCCAAAACAAGGGTTTTTCTACGGGTTGAGGTGGCAGCTGATCATGCAAGCCCCTATCTCGCCTGCCTCTCTGTGTTATCATTTAGTTATTCGGCAGCTATACTGCCCAATAGCCAAAGTTCTCGGGGCGATAACCAGCAATAAATGTTGTTCTCTGTAGCTGTCTCAGTCCTGGAGGCCTTGCCAATAACCAATCGTCACGCCGCTCGCGGACCTCGCCCACTTACTAACTGCTTGGGGAAGGCGCAGATCAGTACGTAGCAACTTGAAGGAACGGAATCTAGAAGGACATGGCGCAAACAGGCTGTTAGGGAATCCAGCCTCCTTCCCTCTGCCTTCTACCGTACAGTGACAGGTTTTCGTAGCCCAGTGTTCAAGATATCCTATGCACTTGCCCATTAAACTCATAGGGGACACCTTCAGGTCTCTAGAACATGTGCTTGGATCTCACTGAGTTCCAGTGTTTGGTCACAGAGAGGGAAGGCTGAAAACAGCAACAACATGGACACTTCTGCATTGTAAAGAAAACAACCAGGATCATAACTCAGAAAGGGTCCACAGAAGTTAGGGACTCAAAGTTGTACCATTCCCTATCCCAGGCCAGCATTAGAGAACTATGGAGAATGATACAGCTTTCAACTTCAGCCTTCCCCTAAAACGGTGGATAATACCGGACTATATCCAGGGTTGTTATAGCCCCTGTCTCAATTGTACTTGTATTAATGAGACTTGAGAACAATCACCAACACTATAGAAGCATCCAAGAGGGCAACTGGAAAAAGGGTTAGACCCACTAAAATGCACTGTTCCCCCACAAAGATCACTTTTGCTGAACCTCGGGGCTTGTATCAGTAACTTTAAAAATGGCTGATTCTGGTAACACTGGTTTGCAGACAATCCAGACATCTTCCTTACATGATTTGTTGCAGGAAGGTCACTACTTCTCAGTGCATTTCAGCTTTGATTTGAGCAATACATGAAAATGTCAGTATGTATTTTCCTAACTGGATGGGATTTGGCATGTGGCTTGCAGACCAAAAGCAAGTTGCCCCTTTCTACACAGACTTTGTCTGGTTTTCCACAGTTCAGAGCCATCCAGATGTCTTGGGCTGAGGATAATGGGAAATGTCCAACTAGAATCTGTGACCTAGAAATCCACTTTTTTGGCTGCAAATTGGATTAACTTTAAAAGAGCAATATTCCCACCTAGAAAAGATGATGCCCTGAGGTTAGATTGTGTTGTGAGGTATTTACTCTTTACTTAACAAAGGAAAATGCTCCCAAATATGCATTTTCTTAGTATTGTGTTGGCACAGTCTTGGAAACATAGGCTGAAAGACAGTCTTTGAAATCCTTTAAACAAATAAGAAATCAATAAATTATGAGATTTTTAAAAAGTGTATTTTAATTATTATTATATATATTTGGAGTTAAGGTATTGCAGAAATTCTGATGAACAGACCACATGCCAGAAATTCACTGGGGAAAAAGCTTGTGGATGAAGTAAGTGAATATCTTACTCTAATCTTGCATTATATTGATCCTATTGAAACAAGTATCTGTGTACAAGAGCATGATAATTTTCAGCCACTTCCTCTGTAGCTTAGACTTGAACAGATTTTGTTGATTTTGGAATGGAGCACAAGTGTACAGGAAGTAGTCAAATATGTACATAGTAAGGATTATAGACCACAATATGGCATGCTGAAAATTTATTCCATACCTGTGTGTATGTACCCTACCGATTGCCATTTTCAGCAATAATTGTATAATAAAGAAAATCTACAGACTTTGGTAGAATATTTCCATGGATTAAATTCTGAACTGATTGTCTCCTCCTCCTCAGCTGTATGAAACTCTTGATGTTCTCCATTTTGATGAAAGTGTCCGTGTGGTGATAGTTAAGAGCAATGTAGAAGGAGTGTTTTGTGCAGGTAAGTGAGGGCATTTTCTGTTTTAAGATAAATTGAAAGGCAGAAAAATATGAAAGGCTACAGGAAATAAAATTGAAATAGTGTATAAATCCCATAATTCCATGTTTGTTTGCTTGGATTTATTAAAGATGCTTCCTGCATCAATTCATTTCTTGCTTTTGCTGTGCCTTGCATACTTTTGTCAGTTTAGAAACATCTATCTCAAAAGCAAGAATTGCAAGTTGAATATTTTTTTGTAGAATACATTGTTAAGGAGCTTTGACAGCCTTCCTGTGGCATTAAGATGTAATTTGAGAATTAGCCCTTTTTAAGATAAACTCATGTCTACATAACAGCTAAGACCCTTAGCATAATAACACATTATTATAATAACACATAAATCACAGTTCATGATTTAGGGCACAGTCCTTTAAAAAGAACATGTGGCTGGTTGAGAATGCTGGGAATTGTAGGATTTTTTCTCCTCTCTAAACATGCACAGGATTGCGTTCAAATCTCACTGAAGTCAGTCTCCTGAGCATTGCAGCCTTACAATTACTGCTTACAATTCTATGCAAGTATTCTATTTAATAATTTATATAGTCACATATCCAAAATTGGTTTCTATGGAAAACTAGTTTCAGCAAGTGGCTTTCTGATCAGGTAAGTGATTTGACTGAAAGTGGGGGGGGAGGGGGGAGCTGTCGGCATAGAAGAAGAGCCTACTACTGTGTTTTATAGGTGATATTCTTAGCATGGAAAAATGACCATTTTTCCCTATGTTTCACATTAGTGTTGGTTTTGTTATGACCTTACAATGTTGTTTATAGCACTGATCTTTCACAATCTGAGAAATACCCTCTGAAATGGTTAGTGGGTATTTTCTGCATTGGCAAACAATTAGGGAATTGCAACATAGCCTTTATAATGGCATAAGCTATGTTAACACTGAAATTTTCCATGGAAGCCTTGTTAGTCTTGCTTTGCTAAACCACTGAAGTGAGCAGCTTGTCTTAATCACATCTTCATTCATTTTGCTTTGTTTATATTACCAACCAGTGGTGCAAAATTTATATTCCTCAGTGTCCTGAATTTGACTGTCATGCTCAGCTAAGATCTTACTGCAACCAAAGTAAGCTTGTGAAATATGCTAGCACAAGACAGTATGATGCAACAAATGAATGCAACTGTAATGAATGAGCAGTACACTGGGCATTCTGGTAGGACATAGCATTTATGTAGGGAAAAGGATGAGAAATGCATATCTCACGCCATCATAATTGTTTTAAAGAGCCTCTAAGCTGAAAAGCTTTCCTAAAACTGGATTTTTTGATCCATTTCTGACAAATCTACTAGTGTCACTTTAACAGTCCAGTGCTATGCAGAGGTAGGTACACTTCTACATAGGATTGGGCTGCAAGATTCCATTGTAGTTCACAGAACAGATTGAGGCATAGAAGCGTTGTCTCTGAACACCTTGGGCAGATCGGCACAACATGACAAGCAATGGGTTTGTATCTGTCTTGGTCTTTTGTGTTAGGCGAACCCTGTCGTCGTACTCCCACATGGTATGCTTGGTTTTGAGAAATTGTGGACAGAAACATCAAATGCTTTGTGGTATCCAAGTACCGCCATTGCTTGTTGTGTCATCTGAGCTAGTGCACTTCAGATGCTGAGGCCAGAACTGCCATTCTTGTGAAGCATCCAACCAGAGCACCGCTGACAGTTGTCAGAGGCATCCCTGCTCCTCCCAACTCCTGCTCTAAAGATAATCTTTGGGACAGGAATGGGAGCAGCTGGTCACCGCTGGGAAAAGAGCAGTACTGCTCAACCTGCCGCTACTCCTGCACAAATTCAAATGGCAAGAATCTACTGAGCAGTGATGCCCCACTGAGGGCTGTGTGCCACAGTGCATCCCTCCATGTGCATCCCTCCATCCCTCCATCCCTTTCCTGTGAGCAACAGAGAGGGATGCAATTGGTTGCCAGTGATGGTGCCTGGTTGGGAGCTGCATACTGAAGTGGATTACCTGGCACCACCCTTTTGCACATGCCAGAGTGAAGCACTTCTTTGCTCCAAATCAGGGCAGGAACAAGAAATAGCTCAGTAGCACTGCTCCGTTGATTCCACCTCTGTCTCTTGGCACGAGGCAGAGCAAAGCCTCATGAGCAAAGGAGCCAGTGGCAGGGACATGAAACAGTGGGGACTGTGTGCTGCAGTGAATTCCCTTACCGCTCCCCTTCCTTGCTCAAGCTTGCCAAAGAGATTTCCTCAACCTGGTTCCCATGTAGGTACAGGCTTGGGAACACCTCTTGGAAAGCCAGAGCAAGAAAGAAGGAACCACTGCTGACACCCAGCTGCTTCCGGCCACTGCTGCTTGTTCACACACACACAAGGCATGTGCTCTGGCATATGCAAAGGGGCAGAAGTGGAATCAACCGAGTGGTGCTGCTCCTTTCTGTGCCCCGGCCAGTTGCTTCTTGCACCTGCTGCTGACTTGCAAGCAGTCGTCTGAGGTGCTTTGCTCTGGCATGTGCTGAGGGGCAGAGGGGGAATAACTGAACAGTGCTGCAGCACATGAGCCCTGCTTGTGCATCAGAGACTGCTTGACAGCCACAGTGAGCCAAACACAATTCGCAAGCTGTCAAAGCAAGGGGCCTCATTCCTCCCCATGGTGCCTGCTGGGGCACTGTCTGGAGGACTGAGGGGGAAGAAAATGGCAGGGGGCACAAGAATACTATGCTGAGCCCGATTGCCCATCAAGCACATCCGTGCAGAAGAAACAGATGGTGGGATGTGTGAACGCAGCCACGGTCTCCTGTTTCTGTTTTCCCAAAAGGTTCTCTGTTGCTATGATCGCAGGTGCTGACTTGAAAGAGCGCGCCCAGATGTCCGATAGTGAAACTGATCATTTTGTTCAAAGGCTCAGAAGTTTAATGGATGGCATTGGTAAGCAGCTTGCAATCACCTAATCTGCATGAGACAATTCTTCTAATATAAACAAATCAGAGTGACAAGTTCATTAACATTGGTCTAGAAAATGCTGATGTGGGTCCAAAAATACCTAAAAATGCCTGTAGATTACCATGAAAGATCTTGCCTACTTTATTGGATAGATTTATGGCTGCACTCAATGAATCCTTTAATTTTTACAGCTGCACTACCAATGCCTACTATTGCTGCAATTGAAGGTTATGCATTGGGTGGTGGCTTAGAACTGGCACTAGCCTGTGATCTTCGAGTGGCGGGTGAGTACACTGGCACAAGTGTCTTCTTCTAGATGCACACTTAAGAATTCAAATAAAGATTGTTGGGTTTCTGCCATTACCACCTGGCATAGGCTGACAGTTGGAGTTATTCTCCAGAATTCTTCCAAGTGCATCATCATAAGCAAAATCCAAGCAAAGCTTAACACATTTAACCTCTATTAAACATGTAGTATGCTTGTGCTATGTAACTTTCTCTCTCCCCATTTTTTTTAAATTTTAGCTTCATCAGCTAAAATGGGACTGATCGAAACTACCAGAGGACTTTTCCCTGGCGCAGGTAATGTAACTAATGTAGCTGCATTTTCATTTGCTTGCACTATTGTAACTGGGTAACATGATGAGTTTAACCAAGAAAGGCCCTAGACAGGACCTCCCCACTCCCTTCCAAGTATCTTTAATTGAATGGCTGGCTGGGGAATGCGATGACTTGGAGGAGGGGTTTCCCTCCTTTCTTCTCTCTTACCGCAAATAGGACTGTGTTACCATTAATAAATCAGAATGGAAATGGGTTCATATACAGATGAGAGAACCATGCAGTAGAGAAGCTTGAGTGACAACCATAGCTTTAAGTACATATTTTCACTTTGGTAATTAAACACTTTATGTATAATTGGCTTCTTGAATTATGCTGGTTTTTCTATCTAGGTGGAACCCAGCGTTTACCACGCTGTATTGGAACAGGCCTAGCTAAAGAATTGATTTTCACTGGTAGACAGATTGATGGACAAGAGGCATTCTCAATAGGGTTAGTTAATCACACAGTACCTCAGAATAAGGAAGGAGATGCAGCTTACAAAAGAGCACTTGCTTTGGCTGAAGAGATTGTTCCTCGGGTGAGTTTTCAAGTTTTCTGTATCATCTGAACCTTTCTGCTGTACATGCATGTTTTTAAATAATGTAAGGCTTCTGTTCACTGCACCATCCTTTTCTTCCTCCCTAAAGAATATGCCAGTGCAAACCAAAATGTAAACTCAAGAATAGGTAATTTTGCTGAAACCTACAGTGGGCAGTATGCCACTGTGGCAGCTATAGTCTAAAAAATGTGCAAGGAGAGAATCTGGCTAAAGTCCTGCTTGCCCAAGGATTGTACAACCACTTTTAGAAATGGGCCATGTGATAATGCTGAGGCAATGCACAAATGTTTGGTAGTGCTCCACTACGGTTATTTGAGTTTATGGACTAACACTTTTGAATACTTCCCAGTGATTTACCTAGGCAGTGAATTCAGATTTGAATTCTGTTTTGTGATTTCTCTTTCTCCTCCCTCCCCACACCCTTTATCTTTAGAGTGTAAGATATGTCTATTTTTTTAATATAATTCTGTAGGGTATCACAGATACCCATGTTGTTGCATAAATAGTAATACTGATTCCTGGATAAGTAGATGTATAGATTCCTCAATGAATCCAAAACTTCAGTAATTTACCTCTAGAACTGACAGCTAGATGAATCCAAGAAGCTGACAAAAGGCACAGGAGAAATAACACGATAAGGGGGCCTCTTGATAAATCTGCCCTCTATGACTATTTAAACTAGGGGCTTACACCATAGATTTTAACACCAGAGGTATTAAGAACATGGATTTCCTGTTTGAGTGGTGTGTAGGTAAAGCTAGTATTTCCTCCAGGCTTCTTCACTGAGCTTCATTACACTGACACTATTGCCAAGTTAAGCAGCTTGGGTTTTTGTTTTGTGTTTACACCTTCTTCTGCAAACACAAGATACTTCATTGTTCCTTTAACAACTGCAATAAATAGATCCTTGAAACATCTTGTTGACTTTCTCTATTGTGGGAACCCTTTATTTCCATCTAAAGGCAAGTCTCTTGTATACTGCTTATTTCAAAACTGCTAGATATAATTAGAAGCTCTGGTAAGGCCCTCTCACAGTTCTGAATAGGATTCTGTTCATGTTCATGTGTTTCTGACTGCTTACTATTATTATTATTATTATTATTATTATTATTATTATTATTATTATAACATTTCTATGCCGCCCCTTGCCGAAACCTTATAAATGTTTCTTTTCTTCTAAAAGGCCCCGATAGCTGTGAAAATGGGTAAAGTGGCTATAAACAGAGGAAGCGAGGTAATCATTTGTTAAAGAAGTTTAACATAAACTTTGTGTTACACTCACTTCTTCTACCATCGCTTTGTCCCTGCAACTCCATCTTGTCCAACCACTCTTCCTTTTTTCTGCTTCCAACAACACTTCCCCTATGCAGTACAAGCAACTGAGAGAAAGAGCTTCATTCCTAATCATTCTTAGGCAAAGACTGAGTGCATAATAGTTCCGGAGAAGTAACTATGTTAATCTACAATTGCAAATAGTCATTGAATACCTTAAAGACAGATTTATTAAAACAGAAGCTTTTGTGGACTTCTCAAAATCACCTTCCTGCATAGCACTTAGGCTTGGCTCCAATGCACTGTGGGGGGGGGGGTGTTATACATAGGGATGAAAAGGTTAGTTCTCTCCAGCCAAGTTGTCCCCCTTCTCCAATGGAACAGTTAATCTTTTCCTTTTGTTAAAAAAAACCCCTTCAATTATGCCAATAAAGATTTTTTAAATATCCCAGGTGCTATATGGGGCATGGGGGAGGAAGTATTGAGAAAAGTAGAGAAAAGAAAATTTTATCCATGGATAGCAAATGTGAATGTCCATAAAAGGTTCCCAGTAAGGGAATTTGGCCCTCAGACAGAAGACCCTAGACTAAATCTGACTTCATCAAATGCATGCAGCTGATACAGAGAGCTCTAGGTCATAACATCTTTTGCTACAATAAAGCTGTCAATCTTAAAGTGGCATAAGACTCATTGTTTGGTACAGAGAGTCATGCCTTAGAACAGCTGAGACGACTAAATGGATTTCAGGTAGCTTATCAGGCCTACATATGCTACAACATGTTGTTTATCTTTCTAGCTAATGTGCACATAGCACTTATAAAATCCAACCCATTCTAATATGCTAAAGCACACTATTTATTAAATCCATCAAGAAAATATACAATAGCTAGTATTTTAGGAATCTTTTAGCATATAAGTAGGATACCATTTCCTTTTCCTTTTTCAGGTGGATATTGCCTCTGGGATGGCTATTGAACGAATGTGTTATGCTCAGGTAGGATAAACTCAATTTTTATTTTAAAAAGCTGCTTTCCTTCCATATAGGACATATACCTTCCAGATATTTTGGACTACAGTTACCAATTTCTGCCTATTGAGCATGCTGACTCTGAAGTTCATTGGCATTTTAGTCCAAGGTGTTTGGATGGCTCTGGATTGCTTAATATTTAGTCCTAGATGTTAAGAAGATTAACTGTGTGGAGCTAAGCTTTGGTTGTGAAATTTGGTAACCAAATACTATTACAAAATATGCTGTTGCATTCTTCAAAAACTTATTTGACATAATTAACTTTCCTCAAGTACCTGAGTGCAGAATAATACAGTTGAAGAAGAATTTATCTTACTCCAAGGAAAAGCTATATGTATACCCAATGAAGTTTACAAAATGTTCAAAAAGGCCATTCAAAAGCTGTTGCTCAGTGCAATACACTTGGGCCATTTTAGCCTTTACTAACATTAGAGTTTAACTGGGAAAAATAGACAGTGGGAAAAAGACTGAGCAGGCTATTGTAAGCCATCCTGAGATGTTCTGTAGGATGAGATAGAAAAGCTTTAAATCAATCGTATTTTTGTACACCTCAAGGTTGGTTGAAATTAGAAAACATAGCATTAATACCTCCCCTATTGTATTTTAAATACAGAATATCCCTACCAGAGACCGTCAAGAAGGGATGGCTGCTTTCATAGAGAAACGACCACCCAAGTTCATTGGGAAGTGATGCTGCCAAGCTGTGTTCAGATGCCTAAAGACAACTCTGGGAACTGAAAGGCTGTGCCTTGCTAGGGGTTTTTTTTTTTTTTTAAACATAAATTGTTATATTGAGTGAATGTTTGAATTTCTCTTCTGTCCCTTTTGAAGCAATAAAACTCTAGAAGGATATGGATGAGGGCTAGATACCACCTCATAAAGACCAAAAGAGGCTAAGTTGGTACATCTTGAAGATGTGAGTCCATTTTCTCAGTAAGCAGAATCTTATTGCTTATTTGACTAAAAATTAAGGAGCTAAGGAAAGTATTTTGCTTTCACATTCTTTCGATACCACAGTTACATATCATAGAAGATATTCTTTATGACTGATGTCTGTCAGAGAGCATCTGCTGGATAAACACATATATTTAAAGGAGAATTTGGAACTTTGTTAGGGTAGATGATGACGTTTTTCACTCTGAAACAACCATGGGCCCCTATCAAGAATTGTGCCAGTAATTAGACAAAAGAGCCATTTTATTTTTTATGTAGATCTTTGTCTCTCTTGCATTGGAGAACCCCCCACCCTGGTAGCACAAAGCATTCTGTTTTACAACTACTGAAATAATGTCTTTATTATGCCAGTCACACACGAAGTGAACTTGCTACCTGCAAGATTTATTTCAAAGAAAGGCTTCTCCTCAACCTTAATGCTATCCAGGTTGATAATAGACATAACTTACAATCATCTTAAAGTGCCATAATTGGACATGCCTTTTATTTTAGATATTAAAGCACCTTGAAAGAACCCCAGACCTCATACAAAAATAGTTTGTATATATACTCCCAAAATACAGTTACACAGCACCTTCTGTCAAATCATGGTAATATGCTGCACAATTGACAAGAAGCCAGAATCCCCTCTCAAACATACACAGTCCCCACTCAGAAATGTGTATAAGAAGCTCATGAAAGCTTGTGACGGGCCTAATGCCTTCAGACAAATCCAACATTTAGCTGGAACAAGCTGGTGTTCCCCTACCCATTATTTTCAAAACACTCTTTCCCTCACTCCTCGGTTTGTGGATGTAGAAAACAGTTTCACCTTGAAGTGGTAACATCAATCAATCATTTTCTCTTGGTGACCATAACCTGCCTCTTGCTGATACACATGGACGGAACAGTTCCTCAGCTGTCAAACTAAGGATGACTAGCCCAAGAACAAGTGCTTTCAAAGTCCCCATTTCCTGCCACTATAAAGATTAGTGGCTTGCAATAGAGTTAGTGGCCAGGCTCTATTCAATTTCTTTGTGGTAAGCCACTACATGGTTTCATAAGGGACGGTGCCCCACTCTTCTTGTCACAAGTTACAAATGAAAGCAATTAGCTAGAGAGGACTTCCAAGCGTGCATACCATACAGGTATCTTCAGATCGTATAGGAAGAGCCATCTTGATCTGAAATGACTGTGAAAGGATAAGAAATCACCAGCACAAAAGCTTGTGAAAACTACAGGAAGAAGGTACAGTGTAGCATCAGTTATCCATTTGATTTGGCTTGTGGCTCCTTTAAGTGCTTAGGTTTCCCATAATATTTCATGTGAGTATCCATATAAGTTAGTATTTCAGTTGTTAGATACTGGACGTCTGGATCACTCTGAACATTTTCTTTGATATTATATAAGTGCTGTACTCCATTTTCTTCTATTAATATTGCACAGTATCTGGCAGCTGGAGGAAAACAAAAGTATGTTCACTATAAGATCCATCATGAAAAGAACAATATTAAAATACCTATATTGGGTTCACTGGAGTTAGGTCAGGCAGCTCTTCCAAATTCAAGCTAGTTGACTCCTGCACCCATTAATGCCTCACTTCTTTGCACTTGAGATTATTACTACAGAAATTTCAAGGTGGAATGCAATAGACATAGCAAGCAGTTAACTCTTCATTGAGTTTCCAAGTGTTTATTTGCTACAGTGTGCACCAGAGAACTAAAACTTAGACTGTATGAGAAGGAATATTTAGTGCCCTTCCCTCACCTAGGGTGCAATCCTATGCAAGTAGGATTTTTTTCTGAACAATACTCTGCATTCCACAGCCAACTATTTTGGCAGTTGTAGGGCTTTTTTCAGTGTAAACACAGACAAGATTGTGCCTTCAAGTTCTCTAGACCAGGGTATCCTCCAGATGTATTGAACTACAATTCCCATTAACCCTAATCAGCATGCCAATGGTCAAAGATTATAGCAGGTGCTGTCCAAAGCATCTAGCTACCTGCTAAGTATAAAAAGCATGTCTTACACTGAAATAACCAGGAAAGAAGCAACTTTTTAAAAAGCACTAAAACCAGCTAACTATTCAATACCACAGCCAGTATACCCACACAGTTGTGAGGAAAACGCATTTTGTTCCTGCCATTAGGATTATCGAGAACTTACTCCCACTGAAGTGCTGCACCAAGATCTTACTCTACTGTAGAGGTCTTAGTTCTTTATTGAAATAATGAAAAGGAACAGCAGAGAGAAATAGCATCATCAGTCTCCGCACCTGCCCCACAAGCAATTGCAGGGGCCAAGCTAATTCCTCTCCACAATCAAGAATGAGGCCCCGAGTTTTGTCTTGTGTACCACTCTCCTGGAGCTATTCTTCACAACTCCATGTCACAGCCACAGAGCGATGTAATGAAGACAGGTATCTATGGACTCTCATTACAGAATGTGATTCATAATGCTTTGCAGGTAAACTAGAGCCATTATGAGCATTTCCATCAGTAGGTTAACTCAGCAGCAGTATCCTATGACACACGAATGTGCACTTAAATAGGAGTACTCCTTCATTTAGCTCCTGGTGCAGATCAGGTTTAAGAGCGAGAGCTATTATCCAAAGAATCGTGGAGATAGTTTTAATCAGTTTCTTTCAGTCTCCTCTAAAGTATTGCATGTCTGGCTGTCACACACTTGTGTTTTTGCAAATATAAAAGCAAGCTTTCAGATATAAATGGGTCAAATCAGACATGATGCAAAACTAGTTTGACAACTACAGAATGCCCCCACAGGCTCACGCACGCCTTCCTCTCTTCTTGGCACATGGGGTGCCTTCTTTTTCTTCCTAATATTTGACTAATCAGAAATTGCCATGTCACCTGATTTGGAGGTACTAGAGATAGTTTTGCCAAATCACAGTTTGCAAAGCCATTTCAGAAACTGGATTCAAAACTCTGGCTAGAAAGCAAGGCGCTAAGCTAGACATCACAGCAAGGGATGATTAGTGACACTGGCAGTACAGGGCTGCATGAGCCTGTCGAGGTGTGCCTGAATGTCAAACCATGATTTGGCATTGGGTCTGTGATACACCATACATTTGCATCTTCAGATTTAAAAAGTTAAGTGAGATTTTTTTCCCAGCTGGCTTTTAAGGATGAACATGAAAATCAAATACTTAAAGTAAAGGAAAGTACATACGTGTTTTACAACAGACATGGAGGATCGCCCAGGCTGCCCAGATCTGTACGCCAGGTAATGCAAAACAGTCAAGCAATGGGTAAAAAGGTCTGAGGGATCTATAGATTAAAGAAGCATTTCCGTCATTTCCCAGTAAATATACTGTCATGTCACATAACACTATCAGCAAATATACTCTGAATCCTACAGAACACATGGTATGGACTTGGAATATTCAACTGAATCCTACTACTTTTTAGGATGTCCTGCAAGTGCCACTGTGAAAACAAGGGTAGGATACAAATTTTAAAGTTCAGCATGCGTCAGACCTATGCTCATTGAGATATATAAATGCTAAGTCCCTACAAAAGTGTTAGTACAAGACACAAACATATGATGAAGGAAGGGCTGGTTGTTGAGATCCCAAATCAGAGATTTTCTAGAATAGTATAAGGCATCAAAATGGGTGGCAGGGGTTATTTTGTAATGCAAGGGGAGGAAAAGAAATAACCTGTCAAACAGTAGGAGCAAAAATGCAAAATACACCATATTAAAATGGTCCAGAGAAATACATAGTGCTTATTTTCTCACAATATGGAAAACCCACTATACCTGTCTTAACCATGGTCTAGAAATTAGTAGTGGGCTATTGGATCATTATTTTATTTATTTAAAAATTTTGTAGACTGTCCTATTACCAAAGTCTCGGGATGATTTAACAATAATATGTAAGGAAAGAAAAAAAATAATTAAAGCTCAGTGTCCTAAAATTTAGCAGTAATAAAAACCCCACTTAAAACAGTCAGGTCTTAAAACACTGGGACAATAAAAAGGTTTTGTCTGGCATCGAAAAGAATAAAGTGACGGCACCAGGCAAACCTCTCTGGGGATCAAATGCTCCATGTCTTCTTCCTCACTCACTTTCCTTCTTAAGTACAAATCCTTGTTGCACTTGTTCCTTTACCACAGCTAAGCATTATCATCACTGCCAATATGAACGCTACCCTGGTTCCTCAACAGTGTTTGCTAACCAGATTCCAAGCCTGACTAAAAGGAAACCAGGGTTAGCCTTAACATCAAGTACAATCTGAGCTAGGGAGAGGAGGGCACACAACTTGTACGCTGATTCTTATGACACGGCCATGCTCAGGCAATCCCCAACATTATGCCTGCCCTTGCCTTTAGAGGCAAACCTCAAAAAACGTGGATTTTTGATCTAATCCAGTGAAATCACTAGGGTTCTACATAGCAGGTCTTGTGCTATTCAGTGCAGATTATTTTGCACATTTGATTCCAAACAATACTTTTTATGAAGTCCCTACTCAACAGATCACAGTAAATATGCAGTTGATGTCTTAAGATATACTGTATTTTTCGCTCTATAAGATGCACTTTTTCCCCCTCAAAAGTAAGGGGAAATGTCTGTGCATCTTATAGAGCGAATGTGTGTGCGCCCGACGCCCGGGACGCTGCCGGCCCGCCTGCACCACGTGGCACCACCTGGCCGGCACGCGCTCGGCACGCCCTGCTCCGCCCCCTCCCTCCGGCGCAGGTGAGAGCTGTGCCGCTCAGGGGGAGGCGTGCGGAGGAGCTGCGGGCTTTAACCCGCCGGCCACACGGAGAGACGGACTGCTCACTCCCACCACCTGGGAAGACCTGCCACTGCCGCCGTGCTGCCCAGAAGACCACCGCTGGCAGGCTGCCAGCCCCACCTGGCCCCACCTGGCCGGCATGCACTTGGCGCGCCCTGCTCCGCCCCCCTCCTCCGGTGCAGGTGAGAGCTATTAATCACAGGTCGGTGTGTGTTTTCAAATGGCAACCCGTCTTTTAATGAAGTCCATGGAGAAGTGATGAGGAATGTGCCTGTGATTATCAGGAAGCTTTCCATGGATCAGTTCTCTGTTAGTTGATCAGACACATTTTTTTTAGGATCAGTGGATATCTGAACAGCATTACCTTTGTGTATGAAGTTTATTCTTCAAAGGCTACTTAGTCCGCTGTGTGTTTGATTTACCATACAATATCTCATTTTTTGTCAGAAGTTTTTTTCTATTATTTACTAGTAGGGCAGCGTGGACATTACTGGCTTTTTAGATTTGTTATTGAATTGTCTGCTCTTGTATAACTGGTGTAGATTGTGGATTCCGTCAATAATTCCACTACTGACTAAGAAAGTGATGTCAGTGATTGTGAGCAACAGAGCTTCATAAATTCTGACTCTAGTGATGATGAGTTCTATGGGTTCAACGAAACTAGAAGAGTACTCGAACTTTAAAGTCTCTCTTTTGTTAATGACAGTGATGATGGTTCTTAATGCCACTGTTGACTGCTGTTCACTTTACAAGGTTGAAATACGGTATTACTGTATTCTGTTATAGTTTATTAAATAGTTTAGTAAACCATTTGATTCAGAATATTTTTTTCTTGTTTTCCTCCTCTAAAGACTAGGTGCGTCTTATGGTCAGGTGCGTCTTATAGAGCGAAAAATACGGTATTTTGACACACGTACCTATAGGCAGGTAGTGCTACCATCTTGCACTCTGGTGTTGGCCACTTCAAAAGAGCTGAGTGCTGTAACAGAGGGAACATTGAAAAGTGTCAAGTTTTTCAGTCAACCTTGATAATGCTCTAAAGTTAGAATTGTGATCTAGTTCACCATACCAGTTTTTCAATCAGGGATCTTCTCTGTGTTTGACTCAATGTCCATGCTTGTTCTCCTCTCGATAGCAAATTGGCAATAATCCCAGCTGAGAAGTAACTGACTTCCATCTCAACACTGCTCAGCAGTTCACTGACATGTTCTATGAAGTCCTTCTGCATTAACTTGGGATGTAGTTCTTTCACTTCTGATACGTTATTCTGATACACAACAGGACCAAAAAAGTTGATCATGAAAAAGATGTGACAGTATGATTACTCACTGTACCTTATTAATTTAATTTCCTCAAAAGCCCAATGGGCCAATGCTTCATTATCTGCTATTCCACCCTATATGGAATTAGAATGTATTTCAGTACTTAAGGAAAGTTGAAGGCAGAAGACAAAGGGCAGACTAAATATGAGATGGACTGAAGCCAAGAGGAAGCCACGGCTCTGAACTTAGAAGAGCAGAGCAAGCTATCATGGACAGGACATTTTCGAGGGATTTCATTCACAGGGAGACCGTAATTTAGAGATGACTTGATGGCACATAATACACACATGTAGTTCAGTGCTTCACCAATGCACATCAACTCAAGGAAGAATTCTATAGCAAAAGCAACTTCTTTGAGGTAATTTTACTTCAATTTAATCTCTAGTCTTTTCATGAAGACTGGAGAAGCAAAGACAAGAAGGATTAACTTTATCATTATGATATGGTAAATGGCATATTTACACTAAGAACACCGTTAACAATTCTAGGATACTGCACTTGCTTCTTATCTTACCAGGAGGCCAAGAACTTTATGTTGTATAGAAGAGTCTGAAGAAAAAGTCTGTGAAGAGAAAGAAATGGAACTATTAATGTTATACAGAGTTCTCTTTAGCGGTAAGTTAGAAAGACAATGCCATGTTTACCTCTAAGACTCTCATGAACAGCTCCAAACCTTTGTTGTCCATGAAGTGGCCACATGTAGTTGGAGCTTCATCTGTGAGATTCCAAAGTGCGCTCAATGTAAAATGGAAAGTTGTATCTAATTCATTCTGATTTGTTTTCTGTTCAACTATTTCAAGAAGTTTCTACTTATTAAAAAAAAGGAAAACTCCCTTAATACTATAGTATAAATATATGGGAAGTGCAAATTCAAATAAAGTACTCCCCTCTTTCCCCCTTAGCCTGCCCAAAATGCCATTATATAGGGAAATACATAAACAACTCACCCCAACAACAATGTAGAACTCTGAAGTTAGTTGTGCAGCTTGCTCATCTGAAAGCTGAAAACAAACCAAATTGTAAACCTAATTCTGGAATCACCATTGATCTGACCGCTCCAGATCAAACGTAAAAACCACATACCTTAAGTGCTAGGATAGAGATTATATTAACTGCAATTCTTTGAATATGTTGATTTTCCTGGTTACATAGCCACTGAACAACAAATTTGGCAGCTGCAAACCTAAAATTTCAAAACATTGTCAGAGTATTTACTTGGCAAACCTTAAGCAGAGAAACACAATTCATATTTTGGCTTGAGCAAGGCTCAAAACAACTTCTGGCTGCTTCCCCAAACAAGATGCAGGCAAGAAGTTGCTTATCCAACCCCTCTCATCAGTAAGAGTAGCCTGAGCAGAGCACAGTCCCATGTGGGTTTAGAGAAACGGCCTACAACTCCCAGCATGCCTTCAACTGAATAGTGACTCCAGCCACTCATCCATTTGATTCAATACTACCTACCAGTCCCCAAAGCCTCAGGCTTTTCCAGCATGGCTACCTGAGATCTGTCTAAGTAAAGAAGCTAGTAACTGAGTGGGGTTTCTACCATTTACCCCTTCTGCCGGCAGATCAAAAGCATCTCTGACCCTGTCCTAGAGCAAACAGTGACAGGCACTCTGTCAGTGCCTAAACCATGCTAGCAGTATCTGGTCAATAGAGCCAGCACTAGCACATCTGGTTTCAATGTCATGCCCTAGTCCCATGGCGTGCTACTTCTGCAAGAATCTAGCATCATATTTACATGGGTCTTGGGATGAATATTCAAGGAAGAAACTCTGTCCAAGTGTTCTCTATTATTCCTCCATGTGAGAAGAGCAGCTTAAACAGGTCTTTATCTAATGAGCATGCACATGAGAAAGGAGATAGCCTTGAGTTTTAAGCTGGGAAGGAGAAGAGAGAGAAAGAAACTATACAGGGGACCAAAAAGAAGAACTCTGTGGGCCACATTAGGCTTTTAGGCCTACAGCTGCCTTGGCCTACCATACAGTATTCAATTAGAGTGTCACTTGCCTGTTAAAAGGAACATCTTGCAGGATTCTGACACTAGATAATGAAAGGAGACAGTTCTTCTGGAGCTATGTGGAAATAGACAGAGAGGAGAAGCTCAGTATCATCAAGTTCTGAGTATGAAAACTAGAATTTAATTATTATAGACACTCACAAAATAGATGATTTTAAAAAACAACACTGTAATGATTTGCATCTTAAAGGGAGGCATCTGGTTTAGTGACAAAGATTAAACATATTTTCTCTCTGAACATCACTGCCACATGACACTCTTGAGTGAGATCTTTAAAATGGCAAGGGGAAAAATACAGTAGGACTCCATAAAAACAAACTGCATTTCCTTCATGCCCAATGTCAGAAGTGTACGTCACTGTCCTTCAGAGGATAATGTCAATGGGCAAGGAACATAGTCCTGTAGTAAGGCCCACATTTTGTTTTAAGAGGATTCATAATTCAAGACTTGACAAGATTAAAGTATTATCAGGATTGTAAAAGACATCTGGCTGGGTCCTTGGAGACCTGCTACCAGAACAGAAAATACTGGGCAAAAATGAAAGTAGCTTTACTGGCTGTATGGTATCTTCTCACTTGCCCTTTCTTCTCAATTAAACAAAGAAATGAAATATTGCCTTTAAATTTCTTGGAACGTATCAGTTTTCTTTAAAAGGGGTATCTGTTCCTATTATACAATATTCCTGTTGAGATCTAAAATATTTCAAGCATCTGAATGCATGTGGTGTCTATAAGAGATATCCCCAAATGTTCAAGATGTTTTGAAAGCAGCCCCAACATAACCAATCAGGAAGTATCCAGGGAACCAAAGGAAAGATGTCCTACAGAGTGTAGAAACAACTGCCTCAAAGGCTGGATTTTGTTTAAGCTTTATGATGCAACTCCAAAAGTGAAATATAAATTTCTCAAAAATCATCATTTAACTGCTGACTGAAAAGGTGAACAGAACAACATAAGTGAAACAACTCATTGCCTATGCCAGCTTGGAGGGCTTTCATTCATAGGGTTACCAGCCATTGGAAATGGCTTGATGGCACATAACAGCAAAAACAACCTGTGTGGAGCACTGACCTTTGCTGAAGCTGACACTGGACTACTTCACAATGCCACAAACCCTATAGGGTATAGGGGGCATGCCCTATCCATGTGTGCCATGTGGTTGGGGCATGAATTGAGCCAACACAGTCCACTAATGTCCAACGTCCTACTGTATTTGTACTGCAGATGGTATATATTTGTTTCACCACCCTCAAACATAATTCAATATTTTTGTGCAGCATTTGTTCTAATGTTCTGGTGTCTTAAATTTGCTTGGCAAACCTGTAGTACTAGAAAGGCAAATTCTGTAAGGCCTCCTACCCTATTAGAATGATTTAACTGCAACTGTGTCTTCCTACCACATATCCTTACCTGCTGCTGTTCAGGAAAGGTTTCCATTGCTTTGAGGAGCAACTGGATTACACTGGAGAGCAGACGAACAGGCATGCCTGCTGCTAGGCCTTGTCTAGTTAAGTTAAGGGCACAGGCACTAGCAGTTAATTGTACTGCCAAGTCCAAAGGGTGATTCCTCATTCCAATAATCACAAGCTGTAATATGAAGCACAATAGCAACAAAATTAGAACAATACATGTTAGAAGAAAATATTGAAATAAATAGTTATCTAAATCTTTTGAGGGTACAGGCAGGAGCTGCTGGAGTTAAGCTGGGGGGGAACCAAAATTTAAACAATATTGATCAGATCTGGCCACATTCTAATGATCTGAAAACAATTATTTCAGGCAAATCTTTCTTTCAAGCAAATCTCTCTTACCTTTAGGATTTCAGGCTTTGTAATTCTCATAAAACACGTCTGAGTAAAAAGGTGAAAGAAGGCCTCCTTCACAAAGCATGCCCTTTCACTGTACCGTTTCAGAGCTTCCAAAATCTGCATTTCATTTTCTCCTCCTGATACCTTTGAACATAGAAAGACTTTGCTTTTTGTAAGCTTGAGGCTCAGGATTTTCATTTCATGTCTAATAAATTCAGATGACAACACAGACCTGCATCAACATTGCTTACAAACTGGAAAATACACCAGTTATGAAGTCAAAGCACTAAAAGCTACAGCCACCCTAAAATGATCAGGAATGCACATCTGGAATGCCTCTACCAGGATGACCTGGAAGGACTAGTGTATTGGACAGACCAAAGGATTGCCAGAGCATAAGCCCTCCTGCTTCTAATGGTTTGGAAGACATTAAGCTTTATCAGTTATAGGAGAACATGCTTGAAGTCTCACACAAAACAAAATCCAAGCAGTTTCCCTAGAGCTTCTTGCTTGTTTTACTTCTAGTGCATCTCCATTTGTTTTACTTCACTGAAAAAAGCACTGCATTCCGTGCAGTGCAAGCTATGCAAAATCCGAATGCTTTATTCTCCTCTGCAACAAATCAGTTTTCTCTACAATAGGAAAGGCGGGCCATTTGTTGGCTAACAGGGTGAGTCAGGCACAATCTGTTCCACTATGTAAGAAATTCAAGGTTTCTGTTTCCTTTTCCCTGCCCCCTACCCACTGTGCATACACCTGCAAGAGGCAGTCTTAAGTTTCTTTTACTTTGCAGTTAGCTCTATTTTTTAACTGGCTCTAAAGTTGTCTGTTGAGCAGCAGGTTCAACTGGTTCCAGGGCTTGAGGCCAGTAGGTAGAAGCCATATATGAAACTTTATACATAGATAAAATTAGTTCTTCCTTTTAAAATCTGTGATTTTATTATTTTATTTCAACTGAGTAATATGCCACTGTTAAGAATGAAAGAGAGACCTAGTAATGTTAAACATTCTTGCTTCAAAGCTACAAAAGCAAGTCAACAAATGAATAAGAAAACTGCTTCCATGCTGTGTGCTCAATAATCATGTACCTGCAGAATATTTGAAAAGTTCATACCTTCAAGTTTCCCTCTCCTGAAAGGAACTCTGTGAATCCAGCTTCAGTACCCAGCAACCCCACAAACTGCATTCTTGGTCGCTGTTGGACAAATGCTTCTACAGCCTCATCAGTAATGTATTTACTTCCAGAGATGTCCAAAGACACAAGATTGGGCAGAATGTCTTTCCGCCCTAGTAAATGAAAGGGAATATCTGATGTAGAATGCTGCTCATCTGAGATATCAAGGTGAAGCAGATTGTTTAGTTCTGCTATTACATCTAAGAACTTTGGTGTAGACATTTTCAAACATTTTACACTATGCATAGTTAGAGACTTCAGTCGATTCTTGCAGGTAAGGAGTGCAGTTATGTCAGTGACTGAGGTGTTGGATATATCCAGGCTTTCTAATCTTGGCAGGGAAGCGACCTCTGCTAGATCTTCATCATGGAAGAGCACATTGGTAATACTTAAAGAACGAAGGCCAGACAACTGACTAAAACACCTTTCATGAGGATTTGTGGAAGAAAAAGTTAATGAGTCCAAGACAAGGCACTGAAGGTTGTTCTGGATCCATGTACTGGTGCCCAGCCCACTCACAACATCTGCAACAGTAACAGCAGCATTCATTCCCGCAGCATCCAGTTCTACTAGTTTATGATGGCAGAAGGCCTTCTTGAAGGACTGGGCTGAGATTTTTGCTTTGCGGATACAAGCTTGTTTCAGACGCATTTGGTTGCCTCGAAAAATGCCCACTGTGCCATCATTCAATAGCTCTGTTAGGAAAGGAAAACAAGTCTACGTCAGAGAGACTAAACCTACTGAAATGTGGTCAGCTGTTTCCTAGGCACATACTAGGTTCTATTAATTAACAGCACACACTTATTTGAACAACTAATCAGGATGGTGATGTTTTTCTAAAGAGCCCAATCTTTGGTACATAAAAACTTGATATGCAAGTTGACATAGTTTACTGATGTTGATGGAGATGTTCAGTATGGAGCTGAGCAGCATAATCACTTGATCACTGGAAATTAGCAGATTTTGATATAAGCATAGCAAAGCCAGTATTACACCTACATACATTTTAATAGCTAAGTCATATTTAAGCTGTTATCTTGATCCAGTTCTTTGCTTTCAGTTCTAGTCCAATACTCTACATTACAGGAAACAATACTCCTTGAGGCTTCATTGCACAGAAACAGTTTACAAACAAGAATATCTTATTCTGTATATAAATGACCCCTGTTCATAACACTGATGCCCACTACTATCAGTGCTGGCATAAAAATAATTCTTACCTCGATATGCCATTGTCTGGAGTAATTGATCAGCCACTTCTTGAGGCAGTCTTTCAGATTCTTTCAAGCACAATGATCCATCTGGCCTTTCTGTACAAAATTTTTCCAAATCAGCAACCAAGGCATTCAAGCAGATGTCAACTAGAGAATATGGAGATGCTTCAGCCTGTAACCCATTTTTAAAAGCAGCACATTAGCAAATAAATAAATAAAACCACAGTCTTCCAGGGAAGTGCAATGGATTAAGACACACTAGACAATTAATTTTAATACCCATAAAACTTAAACACCTACATGTAGTGTGCATCGTTAAATGAAAGAGAGAATAAATAAAATGAGTGGACAGAAAATATTATGCTCTAATATGTACTTTCTTCAGATTAGAAAATGTTTATTCACTCACAGATTACATGATCAGATCATGTTCTCATTAGTTTAGTAAAACAGAAACTCCCTCAATGAGCACTGTATAAATGTGAATTGTCTAGCTTCACCGTCATAGCAGTGAATTGCCTACTGAAGCAAACTGATCCCCCTCAGCTCCATTAGATACACAGCAGCATGCTACCATTAAGAATATCATAGTGCACTTTCCCCTTAATATGGAAAAGTTTTATAATCGAGGTTTTATCATAGAAGAGAAATCTGTGTCTGCTTAGAAGTCCCACTCCATCATGTTGCCCAGGAATAAACTTTGCCACTAGCAATAGGAGTCAGACCTGAGTCTCAAGCCAAGGAGTAGGCTGTATTTTTGAACCATGGAAGTATTTGGAAATTTGAGAGACTGACCTGGGTACCTCCACAAAACAGTTGCTAAGAAAGGCAGAGTAAAGGAAAGTAACCAGCCCAGAAGATTAAGCACAAGGCCAAGGTGTTTTGCACACTAAACAACTCCTTTGAACTCATAGTTTTCAGCACCAACAAAAACCTATTTCAAAACAATCCCAACTGCTAGTAAGAAATGTACTTTTTTTTACAGAGGTGGAAGAAGTAAGGCACATTGACGGATGTCCAGTGACACACTGGTATCCACAGGGCCATTTTGTCTCCCCAAACTCTAGGTTAAGTCATGTGGGTTTTGTTCCCTATCCCCTTCTCACCAGACTTAACCATCTAACAAGCCTTAGCTTTAGCTCATTTGCCCTACCAAAGGCTAAATCTCTACAAAACTCTTCAAATCAAAAGAACCCCCTACATGAAACTGCCTAATGGTCCATCAGGTCTGGAAACTGTTGCCACATTGGCTAGTCAGATGCCTTTAGGATAAGCAACAAGGAGGATGAGAAGACAACAACTCCTTCCCATTGCTCCTTCCCACTAACTGATACTAAGAAGCATGTTCATGCTAACACCCAACAGTGACACATAAGCAGCATGACCAGATGGCCAAAACATCAAAAAGCAGTAGTGCCACAGGAAAAAGAACATGCAAGTGCATCTCTAGAGGAGAGGCAAGCAACCTGACACCTTCTCACCAAATGCCTTGGGCTATAACTCCCATAGTTCCTAAACTCAGTCATGCTGGCTGGGAGCTACAGGAGATGCAGTCTGAACAGTTCACCTATCTGTCTTAAAGGTACCTCATCACATACACTACGAAAGACTCTCCCAAAGAACTCAGACAGACGAGACCCAGCTTATGAAGGCTTCAGAGTCTAGCTAGCCTTTCCTTAGCCTCGCCAACGCTCTGTACCCGGTAGTTCTGTCCCCCCAGCACTCCCCTTTTTTCGTCCTCCTTGGTCTCACGGTCTCTCACTCCGCTCCGGCCACCTCTACCTTCTTCCTCCCTCCTCCTTTCTCGCGGTTTCTAAGGTCCCGTCTCCTCCCTAACAGTCACCAGTCACCCATTTACCTGCACTGCAGGACAGTCCCCGCAAATAGTCAGCGGGGCTCGTTGCCGGTTCTGGATATGAAGGAAGCGCACCATTGCAAGGAACCGGCGTGAACTCCACTTGAGTGGAAAAAGGGGATGGGGCAGAGAGAAGCAACCGGAAGGAGAGTAGACGGACCAAAAAGAGAAGCACTTGTTATCCGCCAGAGTAGAGGAAGTGAGTAGGGCGCATGCGGATACTAGGAAGATTTCCCCCTCCCTTTTTCCCTTTCCTTTCTTTCTAACGTGACGAGGGCGGAGAAAAAATAGATCGCTCTTGCAAATAGGGAGTGAAGTCGATTGTGGAGTAATGGATTGATTATTTCCCAGGAAGCAGAAGGCACTCTCTCCTGTCGTTCCTCTCCTTGAACCGCTTTCAGTGTGTAGATGAGATCGTTTTGAGAGCCAGACATATCTTAGCACTTCTCTGGCTAAGTTAGTACAGAGCTGGACTAGAACGAGAGTACAAAATGCCACTCACCCCAGATCTCTCATATTCATACGTGTCTGTATTTGGGCCACGCCAGGTATTTTTATACACAGAAATAATCTCAGAGTACAGGTACACCTCCGCTAGAGACAAGAGATGCAAATTTTATTTTGTCATTAATGTCTTAGCCGGAAATTTATGTCCTTAAAATAGAACGTTTGCCCCAAACCCCAGAAACTAATAGGATTGCCTCCCGTCTTTGACAGAACTGAATGGTGATTAATCAAGAAAAGATTTCAGGTAATTCGGTGGGAACGCCGCAATCCTATGCATTTTTACTCAGAAAATCTTTATCTTAGTATTTTAGGATTGCTGCTGAAATTACAAATGTGGCAGCTGCATATATAGACCATTATGTACACATGAAGTGTACTGCCCATAATCAACAGTTTTGTGGTGGTAGTGTGCTATTAAACGGTACATTAAATACTACATGTGTCAGCTCTTGTATTCTTGATACCTACAAATTCTGGCACAGCCTCAATACTACATATGGAGGGCAAATTTGTGATTGGCATCAAGTGTTAACATCCTTTTTAATCATATTTAGGTGCAGCATGATTCAGATCAGTGCTGTACCTGCTATGTTCAATTTCCCAGCATAACTCTATGCAACACTTACAGCATAATAGTGTGGTGTAGTAGTTAAGAACACAGGACTGGGACTCAGATGATCTGGGTTCAAGTCCCCACTCAGCCATTATGCCAAGCAGCTGACCTTGGGCCAGTCACAGACTCTCAACTCAACCTACCTTACAGGATTGTTGGGATAGGATTGAGAGAGGAGAAAGAGAATGATGTAGGCTACCTTGCATTCTTTAAAAATGTAGGATATAAATCGAATGAACAAAGCTCAATAGGTAGTTAGGAACCAAAGCTACTTGGAGCTTTTTTCTCAGTGTTGTGGCTAAATGCTGTGGCTCATTTCTGCTACAGCTCAGTAAAGTTACTTGGGGGATCAGGGTGTTAGTGGATTCACAGGGCACTTTGCCAAGTGCACCCTCAACCCTAGTGCCAGCCCTTATGAATTCCTAAGACAGAAGTCTGTCACAAGCATATTTATTTATTTTTCGATTTATATCCTGCCTTTTTCCTAAGGGCTCAAGGCAGCTTACATCTCCTCCTCCATCTTATCCCCACAACAACCCTGTGAGGTAGGTTGGGCTGAGAGTCTGTGACTGGCCCAAAGTCACCCAGTTGGCTCCATGGCTGAGCAGGGACTAGAACCTAGATCGTCTGAGTCCCAGTCCCATGCTCTTAACCACTACACCACACTGGCTCTCACTTAAAAAGCTCAGCTCAGCTGAGCTCAGTGGTGTCCATTCTAAATAAGTGCATTCAGGATTGCAATCTATGCAATTCTATGAAAGCCCTGCTTATAAAAAGATGAAAACTTTCCGTTTTCCTAAAGGATCCTAAGTTCATTCCAAACTAGCAGGTTAAATAAGCTATCATTGAATAAATTAAATAAGCTATCATTAGCAAGTTTACTAAAGTGTGGGTTTTCAGTTGATAAAGGTGACAGGCTTGCTGTCTATAGACTACAAGAGAGTTGACAAACATGGCTTGGGTGCAACTCAAGCTTCTCCTGCTTCTCCATCATTTCACTTCTCAAAATAATGTTATTGTTCCAAACTATATTAGAATGGAACTTAATTTCTGAATAAACATGTATAGGAATGCACTGTAAATATCTACTCAAATGATGTCTTACTGAGCTCAGTGAAGCTTACACAGTGCTACATGGCTATAGGATCACAGACTTTTGTTGCAACCCTATGTATACTTACATGGGAATAAAGCCTAAGTGAATTTACTTGTGACATTATGCTTCCAATAATGCCTATACTGTTTTAGAAGGGTGTGGAACCTGCCTATGAAACTACAATATCTATTTGGAGTACTGGAAAGATGGAATATCTCAATCTTTTCTCCCTTTTATTTCTGCTCTATAACAGACATAATTGGATCAAATTTTTCTCTGGCTCCAATTTAAAAAGAAACTCTCTAGCCAAGTGGTAGAGATCTGACAATTATGCACTGGGTTTGAACACTAGCTGCTAAAATCAGAAACCAACTTGCTCAAACAGACACTTGTATAACAAGCTTGTTTCTCTTGTTTCTATTACTTTTTCTAGTGGTGGTAAAGCTTATTTATATTTATTATGTTCAATGGCCTCATAACTAATTTTGTACACTTCTGTCAATTACCACAGGGCTAAGTGTTCATTCAGGTAACAGAACAGCAAGGGTATATTTTCTAACATATATCACACTATTTTAGGAACCTTTTAATATACTTGGGTAATGTACAGTTTCCTGCTATGCAAAGTCAAAAAGGAACTCTGAACCAGTGTAGTTTAATCACATATGCACAATGCACATAGTGGTAATTTCCCACATAACAACGCTATCCACCCATTTATACCATGCCACACGGTATGGGGTGAGCAACTTGTAGCTCTGTGGCCACATTCCACCCTCTGACAAATTGAATGTAGCTTTAAGTTTAGCTTCTAAAGAGTAGGGAAGGATTTTTCCCCCATTTGTGGGACAAAGCAATTTATAGAATAATTCTTTAGAATAAGATGTTTAAATCATGGTATTGTTTTCCATCGGCTCTACTTTATAACAGGCTTGTGTACTGTTGTTGTGATCTTAATTTGTCCCATAAAATATTCACAGATAGACCTCAGAGGAAGTTTTTAACCATGGGAAGTTTTATGTAAAACTTTAATACTCCACACAACAATGTCATTTACACCAGACTTTACATAGGATGTTGGATGAGATTTTGTATGGTCTTGCCTTGCACATAAAGTTCACTGCACAAATACTGACGAAGTATTTACGAGAAACAGCAAAGCAAATTAATAGTCTGTCATAAATAAGGTGATCAGATATCCTTGGTCCATACAAGCCCCTAAGGTGAGCAATCCTTTTGGTGGAGAGCTCCACAGTTTTCCTACTCTTCTGTTAAATGTACACTTATTTTTTAAAGGTGCAATAGCACTGTTTGCTCTTTTCCTTCTCTCGTCTTAAACAGCAATTCACTGCTTTCCCTCCTATGCATTTGGCTCCCTGAAGCAGAACTCATGTTTCTTCCTATAAGCAGATTCTCATCACACTATATTAGGGAAGACAGCTGATTATAAACTCAAGTGCTCCTGCTTCATAAAACATGTGAAATGTGAGATGAATCTGAAGGCTCCATATGGGTTTAGAAAGGTTTCCCAGAGAAACAGAACATCTCTGGTCACCTTACTCATAACCTGTCGTGTTTTAACGTGAATACATGACTTTGCTTTGATCTGGATAGTGCTAACATTACAAGCACAAATTCAAATACTGAGTTGGTGGAGACTTCTATTTAAACACAAGTATTCTGAAAGGATGAAGCAAGCAGAAATGATTCTCTGTACTCAAACTCACAAATTCCTAGAGGTTTCATTTTGGATGTACATTTGAAATGTACAGTCTTCATTTTTTCCATGGCCAGAGGCGATCTAACAGAAATGTCCATTTTAGGAATTTACTGTAGATCCTCATAAAAACGCTTCAGCAGAGACCATTAAAGACAATATTTGCCAGCCATAAATTCTGCCTTTTTCCACGACAGCTAGCAAAATGTTTTAATGGTAAACACTGCTGCAGAAGTTATTCCATCTAGAGATGCTTCATAAGGGATTATTAAAGGATAATTTACACACCTAATCCCTGTTACAAATTTCTCTTTCAATTCTGGCTTTGCTTCTGTCTGTTTCTTAACAGGGAGGTGGCCGCCCATGCCGTAAAATATGTTTTTCTAAGCTATCTAAGATTGAGATAGCGATTCGTTGAACATCCGGATCAGTCTGGCTGTTTTCCTTGATGTTAAACAAATGATGCAACCCGCCTTCTTCAATTAACATGCTGCAGTACCTGGCAGCTGAAACAAGAAAGGGAGAGAGAAATAGATATTAAATGAGGTAATGTATCTTGAGTTTAGTTACCTGCTTCCATCGCTTTCTACATAAAATGCTTAGCATTTAAATTCTGATTGGAAAGTGCAACAGGATTTAGCAAAATAATTAAGCAAACTGTAGTCACAGCAAGTGATCCCCAGTTTTCTTCGAAACTATAGCATCAAAAAGGTGGCAGATGCTAAGCCACCTGTAGCTGTACTCCCATTTAGTATCTGCAGAAATTAAATATATACTTTTGAAGTAGAAAATGTCTATGAAGCATCTCCTCTAGAAGTGGGTGAGGGACAGCATGTTTAAGCAAACATCACACTTCCTCCAAACTACTATCCCATCTCTTAGGGGCAGGAGAGGTAGAGGTAGCGCTGACCAAGCCATCACACTGCATTCTAGCCCAATTTTATTCCATGCTCACTTTTCTACTTCTCAAAACACTTTTTCTGTCTTCCAGAACCACTGCTCTCCAGCCCAGACCTCCTATATACCCCCCATAACCTTTTTTTTTAGAGTAACCCCACAAAACCATGATGGGCCCTAGCTCTGTAGCTCAACTTTCTATAGATCTCACATGTCCCTTGCATGAATCACTGCAATTCTTCTCTAGAGGGACCAGCTTAAATAAATTTTCTAATTTTACTTTCTGGCTTGGGGGTGACCTGGGAGAGCACATGTTTAGTATTAGCACTGCTGTTAGGATCTGAAGAAGTGTTCACTTCCACATGTTTCTATGTATCAATGTATTATCACATTTCTATCCATCCTTCCACTAAGCTAAAAGCATCAACATGCTACTTTCTCAGTTTTATCCTCTCAATGATCCTAACAGCTAAGCTCACAAAAGAGACAGTGACCTGGTTTACACATCACAGCATAAATTCCTCAGTTATTTAACCCAGAAATTGTGGGGATGAGAAGAGAGTGCAAGCTTCATTCTTGTCATTTCTGATTTCATTTAATGATCCTGATATGCAACACTAGAGACTCTTGGTTGTTTATGGGCTAAGCAACCAAGAGGTATCTCAACTACTGCCTATGGATACTTGTTAGATTAACTCTACATTGTTAATTAAATACAGCAATGTTGGGTGTATGGTTCACACATTCCACTCATCCCCACAATTTCTCGGTTAAACAATCCAGGAACAGCTATGCCATGGAAACCATGACTTGCCAGTAAGCTTCACAGCTGAGAAGGAATTTCAGCCTTGGCCTCCTGATCCAGGTCCAAGACTTCATCCACATTGGCTCCTAGAGTCCAAAATATTCAGAACACAAATACACACCTCATCAACAACTTTGCATTTTACCCAGGATAAAAATGCTAGATTTAATCTGATGCCAAAGCACAGATCCTTGCAAGATGGTTTTAATTCTCCATTTACTTTAGAAAAAGTAACTTTAATCAAATATATGGCTAAAAATCACAAGTTATCATTTCAATTACAGTTGAAAGAGATGCTTGAAATGTCTTTCTACATACGGTTTTTACTGCAAACGTGCTGCATTGCCCATACTGCCCATAGCTGTACCCCAGGAGTCATGAAGCAGCCAAGCAAGGGGAAAAATGGGTTGAAAGACCTATTCATGAGAAGAATAGTACAGGCCCAATCACTTTGGTATTTTAACACCAAGACCTCAGAATAAGCTTACTTCATCCACAGCTAGTGATAGGACAATCAAAATGAGATCTCAACTGCTTCCATTTGCTACTAATTTGACATGCAATTCTTTGTTCCAAGCCAGAGTGCATGAGAAGATCACATCTTAATCTATGGACATTAGAATTTACACATCAGCCTTCCCCCACCGGGTGCCATCCAAACGTTTTGAACTAGAAACTTCATGTCATTTGTTATTCTGGATGGGGCTGACTGGAGCTGTAGTCCAAAACATCTGGATAGTGCCTGTTTAAGGAAGACTGCATATGGGAGGCAGTCAGTCAAACATGCCAGCAAATCTCTTTGTTATGTTCCTTCAACTGATTCTACAGGAAGGCATCAGGATAGCAGCTGGCACAACTGGAACAAAGTAAGTAAAACAGCATTCTAGTACAGGAGAAGAGGCATTTTTTCTACCCTGTCAGACTAAACATGTTCCAAAGTATAGATATCACTCCATGCAGCTTCCGCCGGCATGCTCTGCACTGGGATAAAGTTGAAGGAGAACTTGAAGGAGATCCTGGTTGAAGGAGAAACAGCTATGCTGCATGTGCTCTCTTTCCTTTCTTTTATGAAGTCAAGAGTTCTATGCTCTAACACTAATGAGAGTGGGAGGGAAAGAAAAACTAAAGAGTGGAAAAACTGAGATGTGTATTGTGCATCTTTCTTCTGATTGATTTTTTAAAAACAATATTCAACTGCAGGAGGTTGCAACTCTGAGCAGATAAATGGAATGAGGGAAAGCTTGCCACTCTTCAGGAGGGAAAGTAGCTGGACAGCAGCAATTTTGAGCAATCTGCCAGAAGGAAAGGACTAAGCAGCCCCTTCCATACCTGTTTCTTTCTACTTCTGTGCTGAAGTTCACAGTCTCTATATGCTGTTTTGGGTTTCTAAAAAAAGCAGTACACTTTGACATAGAACCCAGTGGTAGCTCATTCCTCAGTTAATATTTTGTCAGTTTCACTTTTGTACCCAATGATAACATAACTAAACATTAACCAAATGGTCCCTCAAGTCTTGAACTTGAATACTTGTGGCTGCAGCTTTAACTTACTAATCTTGTTGGTTTGTGGTGAAGCTTTCCTGTGGAGACATGAGTACTCAAGCTAGTATTAGTTATATGTAAAAGTAGTAGAAGAAAAGTTGCTACCATACTGGAGCAATGATATGGGGAGTACACAGCCTTCCAAGAGATGGACAAAAGTCAGTAATGAAATCACAAGAAATATCCAAGAGAGCACCACAACAGTTGCACAATCACAATAGCCACAGGTATGTTCTCTGGGACTGCTCATAATCGCATTTTCCTATAATTTTGGCTATTAAAAAAATGAGGTATTTTCTTATCAGAAGAATAACCTTGAAAGTAGATATTGTCTTGTATGCTACAGAAGAAAGCAACAGCTTATTTCCTTTTTATTTTTTAAATCTAGTCATGCAAAATTCCCGGGTTGCTCTTGCACCCAAGGGCAATATCAAGTGGCATATGTCCTCTGAATCTTTGCTGCATGGGCATTAAGTTTGTACAAGCAGTTGCATAAGCAGTTATGCAAGCATAATGTGCAATCATTTGTACTGGGAAAAAAGCCCAGTACAAAGAGGAGAGGCAGAAAGAATTGGGACTGAGGAAAGATATAACATCACTCTTGAAAGGTTGTCACACAGAGAAAGGGCAGGTTCTCTCCTCCATTCCAGAGTGCATGGAATAATGAGCTCAAGTTACAGGAAGCCAGATTCTGGCTGAACATCAGGAAAACACTTGCCAAAGGCTGGAGCCATACATCAATGGAATCTATGACTTAAGGCAGTTCTAGACTCGCCCACACTGGAGGCATTCAAGATGCAGCTGGATAGTCATCCGTTAGGGATGCTTTACCTTAAGAGTCCTGCACCAAATATGGTATTGACCCTGATGGCTTTCTTGGCCCCTTCCAACTTATCTCGATTCTGTGAACCACTTGCACAAATGTAACTACATTAGATTCTATTCTTGTGCATAATTCGGAACCATATGAAAAGACAACCCATTTATATCTATGTATTTTTATGTGCCACTGCATTGAATCAGAATGCAAGACAATTATGCTAAAACAACAGTCCCAAAGTCCCTTCTTTCAGTAGCAGTAGTACTGAGTTCAGTAGTTTTGCAATCCTATGTATAACAACTTGAACACAATGAGACTGACCTCTAAGCAAGCATGCATAGGACTGCACTTTTGCTCTGTAATACACTTACTGTGCAAACCAACAGTGCAGTTCAACACAGGTCTATTCCGAGATTAGACTCACTGAGTTCAATAGGATTTAATCTCAGGTAAACGTGTATTGTGCTGCAGCCCAAGGGTTTCACTAGATCTTTAAATCAAGAGGCATGACTTTGTTGTAAGGCAGAACGTATGAACTTAGAGACTATGACTTTAGGCCGAAAAACTGTCATTTGTAACAGATCAACCAGAGCTTAAGTTAATATTTTTCTCAAGTTTTAGATCAAGGCTGTAATTACCTGTATGCCACCATTTCACATTCTGGAGTGGGCCAATTCAAAATGGCAGAATGCTGTAAGATAAGAAAGGAAGTGATGTTACAGTTCATGTTAATATGGCTCTACCATAAAGAGTAGGCAGTCTTTTTATCACATATATACCAGCTCTTCTAGGAGTGACGTTCTCTGGCTCCGGCTCAATGTCCAGGCTTGTTCTCCTCGCGATATCAAATGAGCAATAATCCCAGCTGCAAAGTAACTGACCTCCACCTCCACACTGTGCAACAGCTTGCTGATGTGGTCTATGAAGTCTTTCCACATTAGCTCTGAATGGAGCTCCTTAACCTCTGCTATGTTGTTCTATGAGGAAACAAGATAAAGGGTTTTCATTATTGTCTAACAGCAACATGTAAATAACCTTGTTGGAGTCATGATAAATATCAAACCTTTTTTTTCATGTCAACAAATATGCTTTCCAGGCTAAACTGGAAGTGACAATTGTATGAATCATTTAGCATTGACTTCCCCCACCCCTCACCACCAATGCCTCTCAATAAAACTGTGTCCAGGTCTTTTTGGGATTAAGAACATGGTGGCCAGGCCTCTGAGCATGAAGCTGTGATTTTGTGCCAACCTGTAATGTCAGCAAAATAGTTCTAAATATAAAACAAAGAGGCATATCCACCACCAGTCTTAAAGTTAAGGGCACCCCAGAACTGTGCCTAATTTTGGTGTACTCCTATGCCAGAACTGAAGCAACAGCCTCCCACTTTGCCACCCATGAATGGGCCTGTAAAATTGGTTGGCCCATTTGTGTACAGCCTTAAATGATGCTGGCTAGATTAGATTCATATTAATATTGGTGTAACTGCACTAGTGCAGGCTTCCCCATTCTTCCAGGCACCTGAAAATGCTACACAAAGTCAGGAGACCCTGCTGTGATAAAGGAGAAGAAGGCAAAAGGAGCTTCTGCATATGGAGTCTCTCCTTTCACAGAAGACAGATCCTTGAACCAAATCACTGTTAGTTTTATTTATTACACTTGTATATTGTCCAACAGCTGAATTCCCTGTGCTGTACACAGAAATTAAAACCATAAAACAAGAAAAACAAAAGTTTAAACTACAATGAACAACAAAATGAAAAGCAAGCAGCACTAAAAAGATATAAAATGCAGTAACATTTAAAACAGACACCGAGAGGCTAAAATGCCTGGGAATATGAAGAACTTCACCTGGCATCAAAAATACTGAAAGTAGATGCCAGGTGAACCTCTGTAAAGAGCTCATTTCAGAAACAAGGACTGCTTCTTGGTAGCTACCTACACCTCACTTCATTGGGCAGAGGCTCTAGGGCTCTAGGGTAAGCATCTTAATTTCTAATAAAACTCAAACAAATGGGGGCTATTCAGGAATAGTGTTGGGGTAGCTCTATTTTAAGTTACCAGAGTTGCATCCAGTGTAATTCACTGCATGCTGTGCTAAAAGTTATAGAGAGGAACACTTCCAACATCCAGGAAATTATTCTTATTAAAACCATTCGTCCTCCCATGATGATTTTATTTTGGTAATCTTACCAGAAGGCCAAGAACTTTTTGTTGGATAGAAGACTCAGATGGAAAAGACTGTAATAAAAAATAAAGTATATTGAATCATTCGAATAAGCATTTCAATACATAATAAGGTTTTAAGTAGCAACTTCTAAGAAGGCTCAGAGAACTATACAAAGCCTAAAAATTTTAATGTAATAATTCTTGTTTCAAAAGTGCAGGCCCAACCCTTCCTTCACTGCCCACTCCACCTCCACCTAAACATGAGGGTTTGGAATCAGGGAAAGTATGCCAAAAGGCACCTGCACAGCATTGAGCTACGTAGGACAGGAGACTGTGCTCCTACAGATGCTGGACCTCCATTCCTCCCAGTTCCAGCCAGCTTGGATGGTGGAACTTGTAGTTCAGCAACATCTGGAGGGCAACACAATCCAAACACCAGAGGTTATGATGCAGGAGGTAGTATGGAGTAGAATTTGGGATTAGCAATGAAGGGAGTGGGATGCTGGATGAGGAATACTCACTTTCTCCAATGCAATTACAAAATGCATTCATTTACAAAGGTTCTTTCTTCCTTTGTTTGTGTTGCCCTTCAAGCAATAGGCAGAAGAGCCTAACAGAAGTTATTTCCTCTCCGGCAGTAACAGCAGGATCAAAGGCAGTGAGCCAAGCCCAATAAACATAAGACCCATCTAGTCCAACATTCTGTTCCTACAATGGCCAATCAGTTGCCTGAAGGAAATGGCCAAGCAGGACTGCACCTTCTGTTGTCTTCCCCAGCAATGGGTGTACATAGGCATACTTCTGATGCTGGAGGTCACATAAAGCCATCAGGACTAGTAGCCATTGACAGTCTTAATCTTCATTAGTTTGTCCAATCCTCTTTTAAACTCATCCAAAATGATAGCAATCACTACATCTCATGGTAGCCAAAACCCTTCCTGAGGGGTTTGGCAGCAAATGGGGTCCAAGTTCTCCGAGTCCCTTTTGCCTTTGAGACAATTTTTTAGGGGGAGAAAAGTTGGAATTAGCCAAAGTTCAACACAAAGGATACTCCCTTTGAGCCCAATTATCAATGAAATTGCTGTCTTGTACCGACCCCAAAGCTAGCACCTGGGAATGCAATCTGATTTGGGGAACTGTAGGGAACCCTAACCCTAACCCCCTCCTCACTATTTTAATGTAAAGATAGGAGATCTCTACCATGACTTGAAAGCCGCCTCTATGCTGCCAAGGCACCCAGACCGACACTTGGGTATCTACATGTGAACACAGGAGTTTGCCGACAGAAAATGTAATGCACAAATACTGGCAGAAATCTTTCAGCTCTCACCTCCAAGACTTTCATGAAGAGTTCCAGCCCTTGGTTTTCGATAAAGTGCCGACATGTAGTTGGGGACTCATCAGTGAGATTCCAAAGTGCACTCAGTGTAAACTTAAGAGTAGTATCTACAACATTCTGATTTGTTTTTTGCTTCACAATTTGAAGTAGTTGCTAACAAGAAAAGAAAAAGAAAAAGAGGAGAGTACAATTGCCATATTAAACTACACGTTTGTTTCAAATCTCAGCAATTGAAGAGTCAAATAACACAAAAGTAATCATCAACTTTGAATGCAGAAGAAGCATGGGGCTAGGGTGTTAAACCCACTACTCTGTCCATGGCTTATGACCACAGAGGCTCTCTTCCACTACCACTTCTCTCCCAGCTGAACAAGCCAGCCTGCTGTGGTCACATGCAGCTTGTAGTTCAGCACATATAAGGAAAAGCAGGACAGTATTCCTCCACAAGAACACCATGAAATGTCTTGAGCTAGTGCTGGCCAGGAGTCTTTTAGGCAGGTTGCTGCCTAAAGATGAGCATCAGAAGCCAAGTGTTCCATCAAATTAGAAGATGACTGGTATGAGTGCTATTCCCATGGCACACATACGGGTCCAAAGCCTTGTCTGTGGTATGTGGAATAAAAGTAGGATAGCCAGATGTAAAAGAAGGTTGTGAACTTATCAGGTGTTGATTTCATGCATGTAGAAATTCCCTCTTCCACACAACTTTGTACATAGGGAGAAGTGTATTCTCTTTTGTATCTGGCTGCACTAGGTAAAGTGCATAGGCTGCATATTGGCCACACCAGGGTTAGGGTTAAGGTTATTATCATGCCTAGGAACATTTGAATTTTTATTTTTATTTTCAGTTTTCAAATATATTTACAAGGATTTTTATAAAATGCATACAATATTGTTGCAATTATTCATAGACTTCAATCAAACTGAATCAAATATCCAAATAAGTATTCATTTGAAGTTGGCATCTGTATGCTACTCACTCATACATCCAATGTGTTATAAGTCCTCAATCCATTGCATGGGCTGAGTGTTTATCCATCTAATTTTGTAATATCAGTCTTTTAACTAACAAATAGGTGCAGAGAATTTATTTCTCCTTCTATTTGTTAGTTTCATTGAAAAGAGTAAATAAAAGAGTATGTACATCAATGAATATTAAAGACTATTCCAATACAAAAAAATTTGTGTAATAACCTCCCCACAAAAAGACACAAGGAGGTGAGATCTTAGTCCTACTAAGTGCAACAAAGAAAATCAAATACATTTTCCCTCTGAATTGGAAGTTTAGCACCGCTAACTTCTGTCTTTGTGTTCAGGGGAAAACTGGGAAAGGGGGCAGAGGAATATGTATATCAAATTCAAATTCATCAGCATATTTTTTAAAAACATGGAACAGCATGAAGACTAATAGTCTTGCATTCCTAATATATTTTCTTTAAAAAAAACTTATCAATGTACACTTTTAATAAACTTGCTGTCAACTTAAACTTTGTTAAACTTGCTCAGTTAACCATATTTCAGCCAAAGCGAACATTTGATGTTGCCGCCACTTAGCTTACCCTGACAATGAAGAGTTCTGCACCAAGTTGGGCTGTTTGTTCTGTTGAAAGCTATAAGCAGAAGAAAAAAGGAATATCAGATTATTGTTGGAAGGGCCTTGGGAGTCAAGCAAGTTACAGGCTTTGAAGGGCTCACACCTTTGCAGCAAGAATAGAGATTATAGCTACAGCCATCCTCTGCATATTTTGATCTTCATGGTTACATAGCCACTGCATAACAAGCTTGGCAGCTTCAAACCTGAAAGGCAACAGACAGAAAGTTCATAAATCAACAGGTGGGTGGAAAATACAAACACAACATTCCACAGTTCATGAACAGCAACAAAGCAATAACTGAGTTACTAGTACACAAACAAAAGCATACCACTGAATTTTAAAAATTCAGCTGGCCTCAGGGCTTCTAATCAGCAGAATGCCTCTCCTCTGGTTCTCCCTGCCATTCATTATAAGAGGCATTCCACTCTGGGCCAGCACCATGGCAAAGCCCATTTCCCCACCTACACTAGTTCAGGGCCTTGATTTTGGCTGTTATGCAGGCTGTGCTGTATGGATTCCAATGCATCATAGACTAATGAGACTGGGAAGGAATTTTTACCATGACATCAGATTGGTGTGGGTAGCTGTGGGTTTTTATAGCAACTCGGAATGATGGTTAAGATATGATACTGGTTTCTGTGTTGAGTTGTTGTGACAAAACATGAAGCACATCTATGAAGAACTTCATGAGTCAGGAAACTGTTTTGAGAGGTAAACAGAAACGGGAAGAAACATTTGCAGTAAAATTGAAATGTGCAAGATAACCCATCCTGTGTTACGTGTCAAAAATCCCTATATATGGAATAAGTCACGATTGTTCTAGGCAGCACAATTATTTCTTGCTGCAGCAGAAGGCAGTAGGTGGATTTTCTACCCACTTGGCACTATTTATGAATATGGACAATTGTTCTAGTTTAGTCAGAAGTTGGAATACTCTTAGGCTAATCATCACTGGCATTAATTCTGAAACAAGGGAAGCCATGCGTTGCCTCTACACTATTCCACACAGCAAAAGTCATTTTTGTTAATCAACATAACACTTCTTGGTCTAACATAAAGTCATTCCACATGCTTGTGTAGAAATGTTATTTGAACCACACCAAATCTGCATCTTTTATTATGACTGGGCAGAATAACCAGAAATAAAACACCTAACAAATGATGCCTGTATTTCATGGCAAAAAACCCCCCAAACCATGAGCCCCAAATGCTATCCCCTCCTTTATAACTTGGATGGCAAAACAAACCTGTTAAATGGAACATCTTGAAGGATCCTGTCACTGCACAATGACAGAAGGCAGTTCTTTTGCAACTGTAAGGGAGCAAAGTAGCTTTCAACACAAAATATTTCACATGCAGGATTTTTGAGTCTTTCCTTCCTTCAGGATCAATCTAATAAATAGGACAGAGGAATGTGTAGTCCTACAGTTTCCATCAGTGCTAGTGAGAATGGTCAGTGGTAATGGTCACAGGAATTGTAGGCCAGAACAACAAAAGGGCCCTAGGTTTCTCACTATGTAATCATTAAAATTAAATATTCCTTTTATGAATTGATATTGTAATTTCCAAATATATTTATAATAAAATAAGGTAAAGTGAAAGGGTGTATGGGTCTTCATAATGTACCAAAGTTTACTAGACATTTCTATTTTATTATTATTTACATTCCACAATTTAGAAAACCTTTTTACAAGTGGTTTACAAATTATAGCTTATACTAAAAAAACCAATAAAAATAACACACATATAATAAAAAGAATACAGCCAAAAGAATGTATAGAAGACAGTCAGCAAGCACAGATTAAAAAAGAATAATGCACAAAGCCTTCTTAAATAAAATAATTTTAAGGGTGCAGAAAGGCACAAACTGAATGGGTCTGCAAGCCTTTTCCAGGGAGGGGAGATGTCATGTATTTTAGCAAATTTTTTCAAACAGCTACCTAGGTTCTTTATATACAAGATGGAGCTCAGATAAACTGTGGTTAATTTTAATTATGGCTAGTAGAAACAATCCAACTTCCAAACCATAGTTAAGATTATCCACAGTCAGAGGATATGCTAAACCATAATTAACATAAAAATAAAACAGAAGCTTCCAATATCCTTTTAGTGGTCACAGTGAAAGAAAAGAGAACAGGGTGGCATGCATAAGCCCAGGAGGAAGCTAAGTTTGTTCTTGTAATGTTAAACCAGAATCTTTGCCAACAATCTCCCAGATATGCTGGACTACAATTTCCATCATCACAGCCAACCACCAATACCAATGATGGCTGGAAATGTTGAGTTATAGTCTACCACACCTGGAGGGGATCAAGCTGGGGAAAACCATGCTAAAACATGGCTTAGCCTTACTACCAAACTTAAACAATAAGATATAGGTAGGAACAGTATTATATAACACAACTTTCCTAGAATTAGAGCAAACACAGCTGAACTATTGCTTGTGAAACTAAAAATTTGCCAAACTTTATGTTTAATGAAATTCATGTAGGAAGTTCAGCCATGGGCTGCCAGTACCCACATCTATAACAGGCAAAGTCTCAGTATTTTTTAAAGTGTGCAGAAATTTTTGGCACATGAGACATTTCTAAAAAGACACTGCTTGCTCCCATTCTATACAAACTAAATAGTGTGTGTGGGGGCAGGGACTCAACAACTTCTAAAGATATAGAACTCACAGGGAAGAGTGGTGTTTTTTCATTTTTAAAGTTTTAGAATACTAGAACACTGACTTTGGGAAAAAATGAAACAGCTTACCTGCTGATGATTGGGAAAGTGCTCCATGGCCTTAAGGAGTAAATGAGTGACATCTGCCAGAAGCCTAACAGGCATGCCTGCTGCCAAATCTTGTTTAGTCAAGTTAAATACACAGGCACTCGCTGCTAACTGCACTGGCAAGTTCAGAGGGTGATTTTTCATCCCAATAACTACTAGCTGAAATGAGGAATGAAAACAGCCAAATCAGAGCTTCCTATCACATATGAAGTCATCTTGTATACAGCTGCAAAGACCCTAACCAAAATGCTCTTTCATCCCAGGGTCTTATACATTAGCTGTCACATACCACCGTCCCAAGCCTATTGCGTTGTCCTTCACATTCTCAGTGGCATATGGCATAGGGTGGCCATATTATTATTATTATTATTATTATTATTATTATTATTATTATTAAAACAAGGACTGGGCTCTTTAGCTTTCAGAGTAGTGTAATAGAGAGAATTTCAGCAGATATAACCTACTGGAAGTATCCTTTGCACAAGTATCAAAAATGTAAAAGCCTTCTCTCTTTCTGCACCTGCCTACCTTACCAAAAAAGAGAGGGCAGATTTTTCTCTAGTCAGATGGTTTGCCCTGCCCCCACTCTACCCTATCTTTTTATTTCCCAAAAACTCCTTAACATAGGATCATTAAGGAAATGGGATGAGCAGGGACAAAGACTCAAAAATTGGAAGTACATTTGTGAAGGAAGCCCCTGAGTTATCGCAATCCCTCATCCTCAAAGCACACTTGAAGATACATTGTTTCTTGTACAAGTCCTACTGATAAACACATGCAGGCTATTTCCCTTGAAGGCAGGATGAAAAGTGGGAAAGAGGTTACAGGGCAGTGGGGGTGGGGGGAAGCAGGAGCAATGGACCAGTGGTAAACAGTCTCTTCACTAGTGCCCCTCCTGTCAGTTTTATAGAGAAAACTATCCCTCCACACTGGCCTGTGTACTTTACTGCTGTTTGGTGGAGACCTATATACAAAGATACATAGTTCTACCCATAGACTGGGGCACATCACGTAATGAAAAACTAAATCGAGTTATGACTATGTTATTTCCCATAAAACAAATTTCTGCCAGGAGTGTCCAATCTATTGGCTTCAAAACAGTATGTGCATGCACAGATTATATATTCTTTCAATACACATGCCTGTTTTTTCAGAGGGGCATTGTTTGTTTTTTGGCACTACATATTCTCTGCACCTCTTCAATTTGTATAACATATATAAATAATATTTACATTTTTCCTGATTTTCTAATTACCTACATTAAACATATCTTCTTTTTTCTTACCCTGCTCTGAAATTGCAAGGACATGCACACATTCAATTTGATCTGTGCTTTGTCTCAAACAGGTTATATTCACAAACAAATGCCCGCAAGGATGCCTTTATCAGTGTTAAATAGTTTTACCTTTAGAATTTCTGGTTTCGTTTTTATCATAATATGTGTAAGGCTGAAAAGATGAAAGAGAGCCTCCCGTACAAAGAATGCCCGTTCACTGTAACGCTTCAGAGCTTCAGAAATCTGAGTTTCATTTGCTTCTCCAGATACCTTCAGCAGACAAAAACAATATACTCACATTTGAAACTGTAGCAGGATATAGGCAAAATATATGTTTTCAAATTACAGAGACTAAACTAATTACTACCTTACTTAAACCACTATTTCTAGGAATTAGTCAAATACAGGACAACTACAACATTTCAAGAATACCAATAAGTTAGCCCAAGTGCTGGCTGACCAACAGGTTTCCAGAAGGCAGCATCCTAATAGGAATGGAAGCACCATTGCACTTATCAGTCACCTATCACTTGGCAAGGAATTATTCTCTTTTCAAGCAGAGACACACAATATCAGCCATATCTCAAGGCTGTGAGCCTCAGAAGAGATAGTGGGAAATGGGATTAACAGATCAACAATCCCCTTTACCAGCCAAAAGAAGAAACTGAATTGATTATAATTGCTATGGTATTGGAGCTTTGAAGGAGAACTTACTTTATACGCATTAGGGAAAGAAAAGTGAAAATGGGGTTGTAGAAGCAGCAAAAAAAAGTACTGTTTTTGGGAAAAAGCCTCTTGCTCACTGCAATATACAACATGCCAAATATAGCACATGCTATCTGAGTGCACCTGTATTTTCCTGAAATGTTAAGGTGCCTCAGAGAATCCAAAGTGCTCAAAAAAGGCCCAAGTGTAAAAATCAAAGCATAACACTCATGTTTTGCCATAAAAACTTTTCAAAAGAAAAGCAAAAGTTGGGGGGAAATAGTTGGCATTCACTAGTGCCATTTCCATTTAGAAAAGCCTTTATGCTATGTTTCAAAACTTTTCCAAAACAAAACACAATAAAACCCAAGACTGAGGGAAGCCTGAAGAACAGGTTGAGTGATGTTTCATGGTTGTACCTTTGACAGAAAGATTCTCAGGAAAATGAATAGGAACTTCTGCCTCTGATTCATGATTTATATGTACAAAATTTTACTATATATTAAGTCATATTCTGTTTTATGGTTCCAAAGAATCCTCTGGAGAACTTACAAAAAGACCAGTCACAGTAGTAGACAAACTGCAAGCTTATATGAAAATAAAACAGTGGCCAGAAGCTGAATGAATCAGCTCACTGAACCTTGGGATGGAAAGGGTTGTGAAAAAAGCAGAAAATGGTAAATGAACAAATGAACAGTTAGTGGGAAAGTCAGATACTAAACAAGTAGTGGCCTCACTTGCAAGCAATCTATTTTGAAGCAGATTAGGTGGGAGAGTTTACTGGGTGCAAGACATACCATCACCCACTCCAAGTACCACCTCTAGGAATTAGAGGGGACTTTAAGACAAGGGAGCCTTAACTATCTCATGCTGCCTCTGATATGCTTCGGTGGCCCATACACAGTGGAATTGCTGGTGGGTGGTTCCCTTGATGCTCCTGGGAGCTGGGCAAGTATCCAATTTTGCTACTTCTAAGGACTGAATTACTACTACTCCGCCCAAGTTATCTGAACTAATGCTTTCACTACCAACCAGGATTTGAAGCTTACACAAAACATATCAGAACCTATTTCATAACTAATTCAAATTAAGTGACAAATAGATACCAACCTTCAAGTTTCCTTCTCCAGTGAGAAATAAAGAATAGCCAGCATCTGTGGCTAGCAAGCCTACAAACTGCATTGCAGGTCGCTGTTTAACAAATGCTTCGACTGCTTCATCAGTAACATGTTTCCTCCCCGAGATGTCCAAAGATACAAGATTGGGCAATATGTCTTTCTGTTCTAACAAGCGAAGTGCAATATCAGATGTGAACTGCTTATCATCTGAAATGTCAAGATGATTCAGGAATTTTAACTCTCTGATGACATCCAAAATCTGAGTGGTTGTCATTTTCAAGCATTTCAGGTGGTGCATGGTAAGAGATTTGAGGCGATCCTTGCAGGCAAGCAGTGCAGTTATGTCAGTGACTGAGGTGTTCGATATATCCAAGCTTTCTAATCTTGGAAGTGAAGCCACATCGGTCAGATCTTCATTGTAAAAGAGAACATTAGTAATACTCAATGCACGGAGGCCAGTCAGTTGACTGAAGCACCTTTCATAGGGATCTTCCAACGAAAGAGTTAATGAGTTCAGCACAAGGCATTGAAGGTTTTGCTGGATCCATTTATTGCTGCCAAGTCCACTGATGATATCTGTTATAGTAATGTCTGCATTCACACCGGTAGCATCAAGCTCCACCAGCTTATGGTGGCAGAATGCTTTCCGAAATGCCACAGCAGAGATCTTGGCCTTTCGGATACAAGCTCTTTTCAAGCGCATCTGGTTGCCTCGAAAAATGCCAACAGTTGCTTCATTTAGCAGGCCTGGTGGAGTGGAAAAAGAAAAACCAGTTACAAATGTATCACAACTTTTGTTTAAAATTGTAAAATGCTACAGCTAATGCATTTCTTTTGGTCTGGGTCAGAATAAAAGGAAGGGGACAGGCTTGCTAAAGGAGAAAGACAGAGTCAGCTGCACTCTTCATTCTGAGGCCTTTCTTCTTTTTTCCCCCCTTATATTTTTCTGTACCTGAAGCAAAATGCCACTTGGGTCTTCATCCTACCATTGAGAACTATCCCCTTTGAGAACCTTATAAAATACAGAAAGCAGAGAACAGACATATGATTGACAATCAGGGAAAGGAGGCATGCCTATCTGGAGCCTGAATTGGGACCCCCAGAGAACAAGATTTGGCCCATGGACTGATATTCCCCATTCTGCAGTAAAGAGTGTGTGAACACAGTTTTACAGTTGCCTGGTACAGGATAACGTTTAGTCTAACCACACAAAGTCTGCTGGCACCACAGCAACTGAAAAGGCCCCTAAGGAATAGATGGCACCAGAACAATGCAGGTAAATCAAGAAACTGTATAAATAGCAGTCTTTCTAATATACCACCACTCCCCAGTTAGACCCAGAAGAATGGGGGGGGGGTTGGTTCTTTTACCATGAAATGCCATTGTTCGCAGCAATCGGTCAGCTACTTCTTGTGGAAATATTCCAGGTTCTTGTAGACACAGTGTCCCATCATGCCTTTCTGTACAGAACTTCTCCAGGTCAGAAGTCAAGTAATTCAAGCAGATGTCAACCAGAGAATATGGTGAAGCCTCTTCCTGTTCAAAATAAAATAAAGGCCTAATATTTAGTCGTTTTTAAAATGCTTTAGTCCATCATAAACCAAGTCCTGAAAACTATTTACAATGGGTGTGGAGCAAGCTTCCATCACTGACAGGGAAGGAAACAACTGCATGTGCAAGCTCCAACATTGCTAAAGTGATCCTTGGGGAAGACATTTGGACTCTGGGGATATTCAACACCAAACAAGAGAATTTGAATGGTAACCATTTTAAAATGCAGATGCATCTTAAACAGATGCAAAGGTGATCAAAGGATACAATGGAGATACAGACTATTATGCATCCCATCCTGGGTTCCTTGCAAGAAAGGTGGGATATAAATATAATAAATGATTCACATACTGGGGTAATACACACATTGCTTGCTGGAATGCAGTAAATATAAGCTATTGCCTTAAAAATCACTTCAAATAAAAATGCAAGCCTAAATGGTGAAGAGAGTAAAGTCCAGTCACCATGACATCTACCCTTACAGAAAAATATCAGTGGGTCAGAACTGTCAGCACCAAGGAGTATGCATACTACACTGCCTTCTAGTCACTAAAGAATATCAGTATTACCTGATCCCATTTAGCCTTGGCCCTAAATATGGGGGGAGAGCTCAGCATGGCTCTATGGTGACCATGTGACCTTTATTTGAATAGGTGCACAGTTTAGTGCAAAGATAAAGAACTAGAAGAAGGGAAAGAAGCAGGGCTTTCAAGTTGCCTGAGCAGCAGAATGAGCAGGCACTCAAGTCACCTTGTCAGTATTTTTGGTGATATGCAGCACAAGTGACTACCTTACACAGTAGCCATCCTCTGAACCCAATTTTGCTCTCCCAAAGCATCTTTCCTATAATAAGGAATTACTTATTTGGGGTCAAAATGAGTTCAAAATTAATCTCCCAGCACTGATGGAGAAGTTACCACCTTATAATGGGGGTCCCCAAACTTTTAGGGCACATTTGGAAATTTCAAAAAGTACTCCACAAAATGCCTTCCATGGTGGAGGTGACAAATCATATAATGGCTGTCATGGAGGGTTTGGCTACTCAAGATGGGGTGGAGGGAGAAAAATAGTAAGACAAGTATCTGGTAGGGAGGAGAAAATAGCAAGACAAAGTGTAGAGGAAGAGAAAAAACAAGACTAGAGGTTAAAAAAAGGAGACACTTAAGGAGGTCTGGGATGTTGAAGGGACTAAAATGGCAAGAAAAGTACTTGAGGGGAGGAGTAACAGCAAAGGGTAACAGACAGATCAGGAATGGCAAGAGAGAGCGCAAAGGGGGAAGGTCTGCACGAATGGAGGATTGTGCAAGGTGAGAAAGCAATCCTTTCTTTCTCTGCCTACTGGTTAAGAGCTAATCTGCAGCAGGTGCAAGAAAGAGAACCTGAGACCCCAGTGTTTTTTCAAAGTTTTTAACAAAAATAATTTTGTAATGGGGTTGGGTTAGAGACCTTCATGGGCACTGCACTGGGGATCCTGTCTTCCAAAACTGCCATCCTATCTACCTAAAAATAAATCTTACAGAAATTAATGGGGTTACTTCTGAGCAGACCTGTGTAAGAATGCACTGTTTTGCTTCTTTCTGATTTTTTGCAGTTATGCTGTTATAGAACAGTATTATAATATTACAGAATGAAGGTATACATCATATAAAATAGCCAAGATAATAATGGACTAAAAGTTTGTTGTTTTCTTGTTAATACAAAGGATTATCCACGATATTTTTAATTGCTCCTATCAACTATTGTGCTTTCACTAGCATAAGGAAATAACACAAACACTGTGACTCAATTTCAGTACTGACAGAAAAAAAGAGGCTCAGTGGGCTAGCACATACGCCCCCAGCCAGTTTTTAAAATAGCAGTGTCAACCACCCCTCAAACTGAAATAAATAATTTTCTGCAAGTACACCAACTTGGCTTAGAATTTCTCACTTATTTCAGCTTTAAGTATTTTATATCCTTTTGTTTTATTCATTTGTCTCAGACAAGCACAAAGTCTAAGGCACAACCAATGCAGTCCCTATTAATTTCAAAGCAACAGCTCTCTCAATTGCACTTGTAGGAGTATAAATTGCAAACAGCCCTTTGGTAAGAAAATTCAGTGCTCAGTCATTATAATTCTGCTGATCATTACTATTTTAGTAACTCTATGCATGCAATGGTAGAAGCACATTTGTACAAAACCTGTATTTTGCAAATAAAGAACAAAAACACAGGAATCATTTTACGAGAAAGGCAGGTACCTTTTCCTCCAAGATACCCTATTTGAAGCAGCAAGCTATCCATGAAGACAACATTGCTGGTGGTGTCGGTTCTACAATGACTCATTTTTCATTCCATGAGGCAGGTTGCTTAGACAATGCATAAATTTGATGTGAATTCCAAAGAAGAATCAAGTAGACTTGACCTTGGTCAGGGTGGTCAGATTTAATATCTGACAACACTTCTTGCTTGGAACTATTCTGACAAAGTAAATGTGATCTTGTCATTCTGCAGCAGGGACAGGCAATTTGTAGCCTTACAGCTGTTTTGGTCTACAACTGTCATCATCCCTCACAATTGATTATGATGGCTAGGGGTGATGGGAGTTGTTAAGTGTCATGACAAATCCTGATCCAACACAGCATTAATTAATCCAGGAAAACAACGACAACACACATGGTTCCACGCTTACATTCACAAATATAGATTGGAACTTTTACATTACCCATAAATTAGCAATGAGAAATAAATCAAAACTGAATCATTCCACTAGAGTATTATAGAAACTTTCAGAACCTTAACTCCTCCATTTATCTACTAACTGCATTCTTGAATGGAGTTTGCCAAATGTTAATGGGAAATTGGCTCATTCTTCAGCCAATTGTATGTATTTCATATTTGTTTATTTAGATTTTTCTGACTCAAAATCTACTAAACAAACAACTAAATGAACAAGAACAGCTAGACATCTCAACAACAACTAGGTATCTCTTTTCACTGTTCAGCTCCTTCCTTCAACCTTCAATGCGCTAAGGCTTATTCTTGTGCGAGTTTAGACTGAGAAATGCCCACAGTTTCTAACATACTGAAAATATTGGGAGTTCAAGAAACATCTTAAGGCCTTCTCTAAATTGCTTACTTCAATTTGACATCTTTCTTCCTGCATTTAATATCCTTACCCCTTTCTTCTATTCCCTATCTATGTTTACTTAGACTGAAGGCAGTGGTTTGTTAAAATTTTATTTTGTTACACACTAAAGCATCTTTTTGGTGCTTAAAAATAAGTAATTATAAAATGTTTAAACTATGGCAGTCATTACAGAATTTAAGATGTGATCAGTATATTCTCCATTGAGTTAACTGCATGGATCTTTCTCCTGGATAAATTAATCCAAATGTCAACCACCAGTCTGACATTTATGGACCATACATGTAGGCATATCCCCTTTTACTCCAGACTATATACTTGAGAAGTACTATAATCCCTATTAATTCCATTAATGTGGATATTCTACATATAAGCATGCAGTGGAAAGTCCACTCTTTTACCATTCATTCTCCATTTTCCACTTGGATAAGGTTTTATGCAAGGCATCTTTTATGCACGGCCTAAGGGTGTTATACAAAATTACAACACTTAAGTGTTAGGACATCTTTTGTTAACTGTTTTCTCTCACAAAGTAGCATATTCTAGACTTACTAGCAAAGATAACAAAACATTCTCAAACCCAGCAGCCTTAGGGAAGCTTTTCATGTACTTTCTGCTGTAGCACATATTATATCTATACAATTTGTGGTTCACAAAGCCAAATATGTACCCCCAGCCACATTTGGCTTCACAGAGCTCCTCTTTTTCAGCTTGCCTTAAACTGCAAACACAGGAGGATGTCAAACACCAACTAGGACATCACTGTAAAGGAGAACAAGGTTCATGTAGTACACTTAAGAATTATTTAGAAGCAAGTATTTCAACAATTGTTTCATCTCCCCATGACAAAATTGTATCCTACCAAAATTCTCTCTTCTACACACCTATTAGACAAGTGCTTTCCTCTTTTGCATCTAGTTACCTCATTAGCATACTTGACTCCACAAGCTTTTTCAGTGTGCTTTAAATGTTCCTACATGCGCTAAGTACTACACAGCAAGAGACTGATACTTCACCACAGCCATGCAGAGGGGCCGCAGCAAAATATGTGGCAATGATTCAAAACCACAACTTGCTTAAAAGAGCCAGTCCTTTAGTTTGGAATGTTGTCAGATCACCATACCACTGTTTAGATATTCTCCTTCAATATGGTTACACTGCCCAGCAATCAGATTTCAGACATTATTTGTCTTTGAGGCAGTGCAACATTAAAGCAACATATACACACAGTCATACACAAAGACTTTCCTAGTAACCTGGAATAAGAGATGCCTGACAACCAAGCATATACTGATTCAAGAAACAGTCTTTCTACTTAAACTAAGAGTAGTTGCAATAGATTTGTTGACCACTGTATTTGTTAATCAATTTGTTAACCAATCCATTGTACTCTTGAGCAGGGTGAGAAAAGGGTGCAAGTTGTAGTCACCCAAATACAAGTTTCAACACAGGTCTATAGGATAAACAATTATTCTGTGTCACCTTATACATTTTTTAAATAAACCATCTCACCTAGCAGTGTGGTTGTAATTTTTTTCTCTGCCTCAACACAGATAAGATTGTGGTCTATTTCCAGTTAGCAGTTGTGAACACAGAAGTTGGAGCAGGCATGCATCTGCTGGTCAATAGAGACTTCCCTGAACATGATGAGAATATTTATCCCCTGGGACTTCCAGATGCCCTTCTTGAGGATATATTTCAATCACTGGATTCAAGTTGTAATCCCAGGGCACCACCAATTTTAGGACCAGAACAGGGATTATTTTAAATGTGTGTGCAGCAGCCATGTCTTCCTTTTATTTTATTCTAGAATAGATGAAGCCCTCACCACTTGCTCTAGTTCTTATTGCTTCCCTCATTCCCTCCATCTAGAGTGCCGGGGGGGGGGGGGGGAGAGACACGCAAGCCTACCCTAGAGTAAAGGAGGAGGGGGAAAAAAAGACATACTTTCCAGTCACACATCTAAAGTCATGTTTGTTTTGGCCCTGATTCGCATCCCCCTAGATTCAGGTTTAAGTGAAGCGGCCACAGTAAATTCACCCTTTAACCAACCTTTATGTAATTCAGAAGGGTTAGCGCGTGGCCAAAAAAAAGGGGGGGGGTCCCGCATCTCCTCAGGCGTGTGTGTGCGGGGTGGGGGGGAGAGGAGATTGTCTAAGATGTAACTAATTCAAAGCATTTCCAAAGCAAGATCCGCATTAGTGACGGACCAGGAGATAAAAGGGGAATGGCAAGTGTATCAGATACATCAATCCGCCACTAAAGAAGGCGCTCTGCTCTGCTCTTGCTCTGCCCTCATTAAGCATGTTTGCCTGCTCTTGCCGCCTCTCGGACGGCTATCGCAGCAGCCCCACTCACCATTTCTGCACCGGGGACCCTCAGCCTCGTCCTTCTCTCCTCCTGCTGTTGCTACTGAGGGGCGGGCCCCAACCACCGTACAGGAGCGAGCCGGGCGCCCCCAGCCCAGCTGCCACCCTCGACCTGGAAGTGAATTCGCCTCAGCGGAGCCGGCGTAAAAAACAACAACCCCCCCCCCCCCCACGAAATAAAAATATACCCACACAGCCTAGCGCTCGCTTCCCTTAAAGGAGACGTGCTTGGGCTGCTAAGAGGTGGCTTTCTTCCAAAAAGTCCGGATCAGAAACCAAATGAACAATCCAGTCCCGTCTACTTCGAAGTAAATTCCGTTGGAGTAAATGGAGCCTACAGTCAGGGAAGTGGCGGAGAGAATTCTAGCCTAGGAGATCAACAGCAGGTCTCTCCTTCATGCATCCAAGGCCATAGCTCGGGATGCAGGATAGCACCTGGGTTGCAGTTAAGTAAGAAGAACAGAGTGCTTCCCCTTCCTACAGCACAGGAATTCTGAGTCAGACAGTTTCAGATGCATGCGGGTTTAACGTGTTTAACACCAAGAAACTACTTTGGCTAATGTTTGATAGAAAATCAAACATTAGCCAAAGCAGCTTTTTAAAAGCACTAATATACACAATTATACCACATCGCAGCAAAATAATAAATAGCTTAAGTACAAAACATAGTGTGTAAATAAAACCAATTGCAGCAATGAGGGTAAAAATGTTAAAACATTATGTTATATACTGTCCCATAGTTCATGGGGCTCTCTGGATGGTTTACGAAAATTAAAACCCATATATACATTATAAACATTTAAAGTCTGGATTAAACAGAAAGGTTTTTAACTGGATTTGGTGCACTGAAGGTGCAATCTAAAGCAGTACTGTTGGCTGAGGAATTCTGCAACTTGTAGGTCATTTATCTGCATTAACTGTAGGTTATTTTGGATTTCATGTTACAGGCAAAACCAAAATCTAATTTGTGTATTGTGGAACTAGTCACATCAGAAGGAGCAGCAAGATGGACACAGTATAAAATATGCTCATATAAACTGAGCAGGAAGTCAAATTCCACCCCTCCCTGTTCCAGTTCTGTATACTGCTACTGTCACTATTGAGACACGTTCTTACAGCAAACTCCATCACCTGGGTACAACAACTGCGCTACTTATTATTTTATCATTTCAGAATAACTAGTGGTAGGTCAATGGCTCCCTCTCCAGTCACTAGCACACTCTTCTACTCTTACCTTTGCTTCACATTATTGCTTATGCTAAAATAGACGGTAGTATTAATTCTTTAAAAAGGAGGTGGGAGTCCAAAAGTCACAGTAAGGTAATATCTCTAATAGAACCAAAGAATATGCCACCACAAATGATCAGAAAGGTTCTGATCGCAATTCCCATGTCAACTAGATACTGCTGTGTACTCTCCCAAAAGAAGCTTGGTAACAAAACCAGTGTTCAACATTACAAAGTTATCTCATCTTTGCAGCTTGTAGACATTTATCCTTTAATAGAAATTATACCACTTATTTCTTCCATTTCAAATTAAAAAGATTTAGAGCCAACCATTGGGTAAGCATAACGTCTTTTCTTTCTTAACAGATTTTCTGCAGGGAAAGATGGATAAGGGTTGGGAAATCAGAGAAAGATTACAAATGAAGGACATCTACATATGGATCCCACATTGGGTAAAATTCCAAATTCGATAAGCGAGACAGAGCAATAGCACCATAAAAGCCTCGCCTGGCAGCATCCTCGCTTCTTTGTCCCTTTACCAGTTGAGAAAAACACTTGAGTGTCTGAATGGAGCTTTAAGTCCACATAGGCTTCTGACACAATACTCTTAGATACCACGCACTCGGTTGTTTTATAGCGCAATCCTATCCCTGCTTACTCAAATGCTCATTAACCAGTTTCCTGAGAAAAGACTTCTTTGCATACAAAAGTGGGATTTGTTTGGGGTCAAACAGGACTGTGCTGTCCTTCGGCACTTGTTTGCAGGACGAACACTTTAAACTATTTAGGAACGTGAACGCCCACAAAACTTTTCGCGTTGCCATTCTCTTGGAGTCCTCCGGCAGAGTACAGCGGAAATCACACATGAGGTCGTCCGTCGCTGATTCTCTTCCGGCTGCTGCAAGGGGGAAACATTTTCTCCGGACGCCCATACCTCTTAGGACGAGCTGCAAGGTTGTGATGCGCTTTCCTTTTTCCTTTCTCACTGAGGTGAAATGGCTGGGCTGATCAATTTCGAGGATGAAGAGGAGGTGAAGGAGTATTTGGAGAATTTGGGTGTAGAGTACAGCTTCCAATGCTACAAGGAGAAAGATCCTGACGGTAAGATGAGAGCCGATATACGACTAGCTATATAACATTCGATGGTTTGTGGATATATTCTCTCAACACTGGAAGCACAAGTGAATCCCCATGAAGTCTGTGATTCTATGCCTATTTACCTGGGAGTAGTCCTCACGAAACGCAGCGGGATTTAATTCTGAGAAGACATGTATAGGATTCTTCTGTTGCAAATCAGGTTGCAAATATCTGACCCAGAATTAAAGCCATAGGTCTCCATTTCTGAACAACTAGAAAACTTGTGGTAAGATTTTTATATGGACTATTTAAAAAAAACTCACTGGGAGACAGTAACAGCATTAAGAATTATTGGAGAAGAATTAAAAGTACTTTTTAGTGGGAAAATGCCCAATTTGAATTAATTTAAATGAGAATTATTACAAAGTGATTTACTGCTGGACTTTTAAGAGTTCATAAGTTAAATAAATAGAAAGGATAATTGAGCATGCTGGAAATGTGGGTTATTTCATTATATGTTATACAAGATGTTATACATAAAGGATGGCATATAAAATTTTTAAATAAATAATCTGTCAAAAGTTCAAAATGTTTTGCTACAAGAGAGATGTCACAGGGATAGCATGTCTTTTAATCCCAAAATAGTATTACTAGACCTCTTCCAATTATTAACATTTGACAAGTTGGAGAATTACTGATTAATGAGTTAGACTACAAACAGAAACAGAGTGAGTCAGAAGGGGTCTCCCGGGCCATCTAGTTTAACCTCCAGCACCAGCCGGATCCACTCACAGCATGCCCACCATGTGGACGTCCAGCCTATCCTTGAACATCTGCACCGATGGGGCCTCAACGACCTCTCGTGGAAGCCCATTCCAAACCCTCGGGGTCCTGACTGTCAGGAAGTGCTTCCTGGCATCCAAACGGAACCTTGGCTTCCTGAGCTTTGCTCTGTTGGAGTGTGTCCTGCCTTCCTCTGCAGGGGAGAACAGGTCTCTACCCATCTCCATGTGACATCCCCTCGCATACCTGTATGTCGCCAACATATCCCCTCTGAGTCTCCTCTTCTCCAGGCTGAAGAGACCCAGTTCCCTCAGTCTCGCCTCATACGGCATCCCCTGCAAACCGGCCACCAACCTTGTGGCCCTACGCTGCACTGACTCCAACCTGGCTATATCGTTTCTGTAATGAGGGACCCAAAACTGAACACCATACTCCAATTGCGGGCGTACCAGAGTCGTGTAGAGTGGTAGTAATACCTTTCTTGATGTAGAAGCCACACTTCTGGCTATGGTAAGATTTGTCAAGATGGTAGACAAAAGAATTCAAATTTATGAAAGAATGTAAATCTTTTATTAAGTATTAGAAAAATAATTATGGTGTAGAAATTGTCATTCGAGTGTGTTACTTTATAAATTATTGGTGTGATTGTTGGTAAAATCTGTTGTTTGTGCTATTTGATCTATTGGATATTTAATTTAATTATAGATGCATATTTGTAGTGTTGAGCAGGAGGTGCTTCACTGAGAAACTAATGTATCTGGATGTGTATATTGATTAATGTTATAAAAAGTTGACTGATGAGATAATTTTTTAATTGTTGCAATGTAAAATCATAGGTTGTTATCGTCTGGCTGAATACCTAGAAGCGATAAAGAAAAACTTTGAAGGTAGTGCTAAAGTACTTAAAGAGAACTGTGAAAAAAACTTGCACAATGAGAGCTGCTATAAACTTGGAGTTTACTGTGTGACTGGAAAAGGTAAGGAACAGTTTCACTTCTATTACGCAACTTATTTCTAAAAGTAAAAGACCATCCAGATAAGGTTCTGGAGGAATACATATGAATGAGTGAGAGGCCACTGTGACAGAGTAGTTAGAAGAATGAGCTGGAAGCTGCACAATCTCCAATTCACATCTCACTCAACCTATGAAGTTTCTGGATGTGTTTTGGTCTCAGCTCTTGTGTCTATAATATGGGGATACTACTGAGCTCACAGGGATGTTGTAAAGATTGTATATGTATGTGAATGTGTATGAAAAACTTGGAGCTCTTAGAAAAAACACTATCTGTGTAAATAACAAATCTGTTTCTCCTTGCAGGTGGGATTCCTCAAGATTTGAAAGCTGCCTACAACTGCTTCTCAAAGATTTGTGAGAAAGGTGGGAAGAAATCCATAGAATCTTGTCACAGTGTTGGACTGTTGGCAAATGATGGACGAGGAAATGATGATGGGAAGCCCAATGCTCAACTAGCCAGGGACTACTACAGCAAAGCTTGTGAGAGTGGTTTTGCTCCCAGCTGTTTCAACCTTAGTACAATGTATCTTCAAGGAACTCCTGGGATAGCAAAGGATATGAACCTGGCATTGAAGTATTCTCTGAAAGCATGTGATTTAGGATACACATGGGCATGTGCCAATGCTAGCCGAATGTACAAACTAGGGGATGGGGTTGAGAAGAATGACGCCAAAGCGGAAAACCTTAAGAAAAGGGCAATGGACTTATACAAGGAAGAACAGGCAGTTCCAAGCCCCTTAACATTTGGAGAGTAAGTCCAGTGAGTTTTCTCCAGAAATATACTTTGTTGGTGCAGAAATTTAATTTGCCAATCCATTATGTTGCATTTGAACAAATTGGATAGACAAACTGTTATTTTGTAACATAATAAGAAAATACCTATATTCTTAAGATGTCCCCCACTGCAAAGTGCCACTCATGTGAGTATTAGAAAAAGAAAGAAATGCTGTGCACTCCTAGGAAGTAAGTACCACTGGACATGATGGAACTTACTTCTAAGCAGGCAGATCTGTTGGACAAGTCACTAGAAACCACAACTAATTTTTTTCCTTTTCCACATCGTCACATTGCATTTCTTCCTCCTGCAAGGAAACAAAAGAAGTTTACAAGCGCTTCTAGCCATTTTTTCCTCACAATGACAACCTTGTGGGGTAGGTTAGGGTTATTTATTTGATCTTTATCCTGCCCAGTAACCAAGGCTCTCCTGGCAATTAAAAAAAGTTAAGAAACACACTAATAAAAACTAACAAAACCACAGAAATTGCAATGGAATCTTCATTGATGTATATCAGTAATACTTGATAAAATGCAATATTTGAAATGAAGTATAAAAGTTAAACTGTTAAACTGCCGGGAAAATAGAAAGGTCTTCACCTGCTGCTGAAAGAATACAAACTAGGTGCCGGATACACCTTTTTAGGAAGTTTATTATTTATGTATTTAGAAGGCTTCTATGCTGTCCCATTCACCGAAGCCTCGGGGCGACTCACAAAAATAAATAAGGACAGAATAAAACAATATGAGTCAACCTGGCCCAAAAAATAAAATAAATAAATAATATTAACACTTAAAATAGCGTTTGAATAAAAAGGTCTTCGCCTGGCACCGAAAAACAAATAACGGTGCCAGGCGGACCTCTCTGGGGAGCTCATTCCATAGATTGAGTTCATTCCGCAGCTGGGGTGCCTCAACCAAAAAGGCCATGCTCCATGTAGCTACCTGGCTCACTTGGTTTGGAAAGGACTCCAGGAAAAGGACCCCTAAAGATAACTTCAGGGTTAGACTAGGTACTTATGGGATGGGGTGTTCCTTCAGATAGCCTGGCCCTAACCTCCCCCAATAGTTTCATGTAGATGTTAAATAGCATGGGGATTAAATAGAATCCTGGGGTACCCCATGGCATAACTGCCTTGGCACAGAGCATTAATCCCCCAGCATCACCTCCTGGAATCAGCTGGTCAAGTAGAAGCAGAACCACTGCAACATGCAATGCAGTGCTTCCTACTCCTAGCCCTGCCAACATCTCTAGAAGGATACCATAATCAATGGTATCAAAAGCCACTGAGAGGTCCAGAAGAATCAGCAGAATCACACTGTCCCCATGTTTTTCCCACAAAGGTCATCCCACATCCATCCATTCCAAAACCAGGCCTGAAGCGAATCCTGAAAATCCATTTCATTCAAGAGGACCCGGAACTGTTCAGCTACTGCCTGCGCAAGCACCTGGCCCAGGAAGGAAACGTTGGCTATTTGCCTATGCTTATTAACATCTTATGGGTCCATGTCAGGCCTTTTCAGGAATGTCTTAATTACAGCCTCTTTAAGAGAGGTTGGCACCACTTCCTCTCTCATGGAACATTTACAGCCTCTTGGACCCAGGTAGAAATCCCTTTCTTAATTGCTGTCATACAAGGGCAAGGGTTGAGCGCACAGGCGGTGAGCCAGACTTGATCAGGCACCTTGTTGGAAGCCGTGACTTACCAGAGGTCACCCAGTGAGCCTAATGGATGAGTGGGGACTAAAATTGGACTTTTCCATGCCCCAGACTGCAGGGAACTGTAGTATTATACTACAGGGGCTCTCAAGTGACCAATATCAATCAGAGAGAAAGGGAAAGGCAAGTCCTCAGGCTTACAGGTTACAGACAAGGGGAAGGAAATTGGAGGGATATGGTAAAGCAGAAGAGCATAACCTCTTTGAAATGGAGGGCTTCATGAGGCCATGTCAGGCCCACATTCTTAACGCCTGCTCACAGACAAGTGTAAACATATCCCTTGAATTTATGAGTAGAGATTGCCACCTTTATTTTTTTTCAGCAGGAAGCAATGTGGTCGTCTGATGGGTTGCATGCAGCCCAGTGACTGCATTTTTGGCACCCCTACAGTAGAAGTTTGATAATGCCAGAATAATGGGGTGAGTTCTTCATACCGTAATTAGGAAGCATGTTACATGAATTTCAGTGGCATAGGTGTTGATGAAAACATGCTTTGGACCACTATGAGTTCTATGTTACGGGGACATCTTATGAATCTTGTCTACAATGAAGAAAATATGGAAAAATTGCCATTTAAAGCACTATGTACAGCTCCTTGCACTCCTTGTGTCTCTTAGATATATCTAAAAAATTAAATCCAGTTATATTGTTTGCAACTAGCATGTTGAGGACAGATTTAAATTATCTTAATAAGAGAAAATAATGCTTATAGATGTTGTGAAAAGTAGGGATCCTGTTGATCATAATTCTTTTTAAATGCAGGGCCAGTTCTTATAATACTGAGCCACACATAAACATGCAGTTCCTGATTGCCTGAATAGATAGTGATCATAAAGACAGTTACCATCATACTCTTTTTAGTAAGGGTGGCCACTTACACACTGTCAAACAAAGAGACGAGACACCATATAGTTGCATAAAATAAGCACATGCTAATTATGTATATATGCAAATTTAGAAAATACTAAAATTTAAATGGAACACAATACATCTCATAATAGCACATGACCTGTTTGCCTGTTCAATCTACTGTCCAGGTTCTAGCTGTTGATGGGCAACTTTGAGGCCCTTGTGCTCCTTTCTTACAGTCTGAGGCAAGTTAATGCTCATGTAGAAAATATGTTCACCAATTCTTAGACTAGCTATCTGGAAATGATATTGTCTGTGATATGTATTCTCAATAGATTGTTTTGGATGACATTCAGCATCACTTGTTAGCAGTTTCCCATTCAGTTCATTAAGCAGTTGTGATATAGTTTAGGGTTCCAGGCCACCAGTCAGCTATGAAACCAACTGGGTAGCTTGGGGCCAGTCAGTGCCTCTCAGCCTAACCTACCTCACAGGGCTGTTGTTGTGAGGATAAAATAGAAGGAGAACTTTATAAGCTGCCTTGGGTCCCTTGCAAGAGGAAAAATGGTGGGGTATAAATACAATCAAATAATTTTTAAAGGGAAGCTTTAATAGCTGCATCAGTGGTTCCTTGTGTAGGAAAACACTAACAGTGCAAATCTGTTTATGCCTACTAAACAATCATCCCCATTGAGTTCAATAAAGGCCTCAGTCAGTTAAAACCTTGAAATGAATATCTATGACATCCTATTCTGCAGGAATTTCATAAATGAATAGATTGTTCTACTTTTTTCAACACTAGGAGGCACTCAAGATTTAAAATCCACATTACATTCAGCACCATTCTCCTGTTTTTGTATATAGCAAGTCCTATGAAATATTAAATTTCCCTTCAGGGTGGTAATTTAATTATGATAGTAATTAGCCTGGAACCAAAGAACTTGTATTTCCCAGTTTTATTTGAGTCATATATCAAGGGTATGTATTCTGTCATAGAAGTGGAAAGTGTAAGTCCTTGACCATTTCATACTGGCTTTTTAAATTATTGTCCCCTTTATAAGTATTTGTAAAACATTTTCTATATTAAATTTATGTTATAATGTTCAATCTCATGTAATTTTAAAAACATGAATATTTTTACAACAGGTTTAGAAATAAACTTTTTATTTTTATGAAAAGGATATAAGAGTCTCTGGCTAAGCAAACATCAAAGCATGGGTGAGCAAAAGTTTTCATAATGAACAGGAGACTATCAATATAATCCTTGGGTAGCAAGGTTCATTGTAGGAATATAAATAACATTTCCTAGATAAATGCTCAGCTCTTCTGGCTTAATCTACCAAAAGTGTACTGATGTATTAGTCTTTTCAGATATTCTTTGCCTGAAGGGGGTTTAGATTTGTGGATATTTCAACTTCATTTGACTACAATTGCTTCAAGGAACAGATAATCAGGTTATAATATTACGAGGTGATAGTAAGTTTCCAAAAGATACTGCAATGTCTTACATAGTCATTAATGTAATGATTCCCAGATTTGGTGGTATGGGAATCTTCTAAGTTATTTTATCATTATTTTAGTATTAGCTGTTTAGTTTAGAACTCGACAAGTGGGCCAAACATTTCTAAATATCTCATGATAAGGACTTGGAGAACTAATATGTGAGTGCAAAGGAGACTGGAGTATATGAAAGCGTTTGCCACAGCGATATGGGAGGCTTCCATACACAAGCAGATGGGATCAGCCAAATTAAAAGAAACAGATAATTTTAATAGAATTCTAGGAGTTCTAAGATAGAACTTCATCACTTAGGCAGGCAGTTCAGGATCTCTCCCGAAAAAAAAAAAAAAAAAACTTTATACCACCTCTTGCCTAAGAAATAACCCTGTGTAACACAAAAAAAGGATTATATGTCCCAGAGGAAGATATTTTAGCTATGAGTTTTTTAAATTGTTTTGTTTTAGGGCCTTCAATGTTCACAACTGGAAAACACAATCTTTAACTGAATCTATGACTCCTTTTATGCACACAATTCTCATTCTGGTATGAGATAAACAATGAGGATTCAATGTATTGAAATTTCACACCAGTCGTAGCTTTTACACCAGTACATTATATGAACACCAGTTGTTGTTGTTCAGTTGCAAAGTCATGCCTGACTCTTCACGACAACATGCCTCCAGGTTCTTCTGTCCTCCACCATCCCTCAGAACACACCCAATCCCACACCCATCTCTCCAGTGACCCCATCCAACCAACCTCTGCCGTCCCTTTCTCCTTTTGCCTTCAGTCGTTCCCAGCGGTCTTTTCCAATGAGTCCTTCCTTCTCATTAGGTGGCCAAAGTATGTGAGCTTCAGCTTAGTACCTGTCCTTCCAAAGAGCAGTCAGGGTTGATTTCCTTTAGGATTGACTGATTCAATCTCTGATCAAACATGATCGACTGATTTGATGAACACCAGTACATCATATGAAAAACAAAATAAAAGCTGGTAGGTTGTAGCAACATGTGGCAGCAAAGATCCCTTATATCTTTGTTATACTTCTCTCTTTCACCACTCTCTAAATGGAAAAAATACATGAAACGGAATGTACTTGATGCCCTTGTAGTTGATAACTGGTGGTCAAGGGAACTAATGCTGCTTATAATAACAGCAAAGCTTTAGGTACAGGTGGGAATATTAGGATGTTTGTTTCCATCACACTCAATTTGAAATGTTGCTGGAATGTTTGGAAGGAAATGCAAATGATATGATTAGGGTATAGACCTGGTTTGCATGGAAAACCAACCCATAGTTTATTTAAGGATTGTTGCCCTACCCATGGATTTGTCTGGTATATGATTGAATAACCATGACTTGTTTTCTTACTCCTTAGATTGTTTATTTCCCTCCATCACCCATTCTCTTCCTGTATCCTAAAAGCCTTTATGGTACTACAGTACTGACAAGTAAAGAGGTCATGAAGCAAGCCCGTGAGCGATCCACAATTCTGGGTTCCTATATAACAATAACAACCCATCTTTTAAATTACCCACAGTTCACAACCTTACATCAAGCCATGGTTAATTAAACCATGATTTATCATTACATGCAAAGCATATCACACACCAGACAAAAGGAATGAGATCAAAGATAAAGGCTAAATTTAAGAATGATTAGTGCAACTTTGGTGACAGAAGTAAAAGAGATGAAAAAGAAAAGGAAGAGGTCAAGGAATTATTTGTAGTGGGAGACATAAGGAATAAGCAGAGGTATAGAAATGAGGAAAGGAACATGACTGAGTTTACCTGCAGCTTTTCCTGGTTCCTTTGTGATATGAGATTTACTGTCTGATTCTCTATTGAGAAAAATTGGGAGAAAATTTTGTATCTTCTAACAGAGAAGGAAATGGAGGGGAGTGTATGTGCGGTATGACCAAATAATACTATTCTGGTGGAAAAGAAGAGATGACTGAGACCTCATAGCAAGTCCCCAGATTTGGCCAAAGAAAGATGTTTGAATCCCTTAAGAGAAATTCCAGCAGAGCTGATTATAGTCGATAAGCAGGTTAGCGAGGGAAGGAGGAAAATTAACTAATTAAGAGATGTGAACTAATTCATTCATTCAAATAGGGATGCAGGTGGCGCAGTGGTTTAAACTGCTGTGCTGCTGTGCTGGTTGATTGAAAGGTTGCCAGTTTGAATCTGCACAATGGGGTGAGTTCGGTGGGAAGGTAACAGCGTTCCGTGCACTTGGGTGTTTAGTCATGCCGGCCACATGACCACGGAGACTGTCTGCAGACAAACGCTGGCTCCCTTGACTAAGAAATGGAGATGAGCACTGCCCCCTAGAGTCAGACATGACTGGACTTAACGTCAAGGGGAAACAGTTACCTTTACCTTATTCATTCAAAGAACCAGAAAACATGACTGGTGGCTATAGGTTAAAGGATGATTTTTAAAAGTAAGAGAGAGCTCAGCAGAAAGGCATGTTAAGATAAAGGCACTCTAATATAAAGACTGAGGATGAGGGAAAGAGGTTATGAAAGAACATTATGTTATGGTACCAGGGATAACATCAAGAGTAGGAATCTGGAGTATGGCCAGGTTAAATTCTTTACTCTATTTTCCCAGGCATTTTAATTTTTTATTTCTGTGTTAAGTCTGGTACTGTATTTTAAATCTCTTCACTGCTGCTAGGTTCTATTTAATCATTTTTATTTTATACTGCCATTTTAAATGTTTATAAAATGTATTTTATTTTTTTGTGTTTTATGACTTTAATTGCTGTTAACGACCCAGAAAGAGTTCGCTATTGGGCAGTGCAGAAACCTAATGAATAAATAAAATATAGGAGGAAGAGAAGTAGTGGTAAAAGGAGAAGCAAGATAAGTCAATTTGGATTTAGGGAGAGTATAATAAAGATACTAATAAAGGAGAAAAACTAAGGGTTGTGTTCATGAGAATAAAGACCTCATATTATTAATATCTCCTTTGCAAGCTCTCTGTTTTAACAGATAAGCAAATTACTTTTTCAAATCCAAATCTGAAAAAATCATACCATTTTAAGAACCAGATTGTATAAGTCAATGTTGTATGCAGAATGTTCATATCCTATGAAATATTCTGAGAGAAGCAAGGCAAATTAAATTATTAAATATAATCTTGAAGGCATGGTTTTTTACATTCACAGGAGCAAAGATCCTATGGTCCCTAGACACTATCTAAAAGGTCATAGTTCCAATAGTTACGATTGCCAACTCCATGGTAAGAAACTGTGCTAAGACTCCACACTGCAGCTCCAATTCCCTTCCCCCACCCCTCATGGCTGGCACAGAAAGAACGATTCTGGCTGCTCTCTGAGGTCAGGAAGGCAACCTCAAAGAGGGCAGAAAGGGGGCAGGGACAGCAGCAGACTGGAGTGGCCAGGATACATGGTATCCTGAAGCCAATCCTACCTCTCCTTGCCCTTCCCTCCTGCCAGACAGACTGAATAGTCTATCTAGTGAGGATGGGGAGAGATAGATCATGTCTGCTTTCAATGCCTACAAGCTTCCCAGTTCAGGGGCTTACAGGCATTCTGATAGGATCATGCCCCTAAAGATTATGATATATTTAATGTTTTCTCTCTTTCTGACTGCCTTTGGTTGGATGATAGACACCTTCAACATCTTAGAATCATAGATTAGTAGAGCTGGAAGGGGCCATGAAGGCCATTGGGTCCAACCCCCTCCTGTTGCAGGACACCAGTTTACACCATCCCACGTGTTATGATTGCCATACACATCTTTGACCATTTGTCATGATATGGGGCAGAATCAATACAATTAGACCTCTTAAAAGGTGTAAAAGATTATAACATCATACAAGCTGCTGAAAAGTTTGGACTGTTACATGAAGTATAGAATCACATCTTTCATCATATGGAGGAACCTACTCAGAACAATGGATTAAAAATGACCATAGCAATTCACAATTTTAATTAGATGAAATATGCTCCTCTAACAGGCACTATGACCAGTGATGTAGTGGCAAATTTAAAAGTAGGAGGGTCTCTTCATGGTAGTCAGAGCCACCATGCCCCCATCAATCCTCACACCCCAAACCAAACCTACTTTCAACGTTAAGCAACCTTTGAATATACAATAAAAATGAACTTTGTCACATTGTTTGAATTTCTGTTGAGTGATGAATGCAGAATAAGGGTATTTTTTTGAGGTGAAACAATGACAGCTTCTAGAATTTATTTCTTATTATTTATTATGAATGAATGTTTTTCATTTTATTATATTCATACCCCTCTCTCCAGCTGAGATGCTCCCAGAGTGGCTTCTGAGGAATTAATAAGACAGTTCCTGCCCCCAGGCTTATTATCTAAAAACTTGTCATACAGAGGGTGACCACAAGGGAAAGTGTCACGGAAAACACATGTGCATGCCTGGCAGGCTTCTCCATATAGGTAGTTCCCAGGAACTAATGGGAACTGTTAAAAAAAACAACCCACTGCTGTTAACCTGATAAATTCAGGAGTCCAACTGAGTGGCAGCTCCCAACCACAAACCAGCTAAATTAAGTCTCTTGAGAGGCCATGCGGAGGCACAGTGACCCTGGCTTCAGGGATCCAGCAACTTCCCTGAGGAGCCCCTCCAAAATAAGTGGGGGTGCTCTGACCCCCCCCCCCCCCGGGCCTCCTCCACTACAACCTTGATTATGACTCTAAATATGTCTGCAACAGCTTGCTTCTGGAATAACATTACTGACACCCTTTTGCCATGTTTCCTTCAAATAGTCTAGCTTTCAGTTTTGCTACTTAATTGTGATGTATGAATTCTCAACCACTCCCCCAAAAAATTAAAAATCTGGAAACTGGATAGGTTTTACTATTGCTACCACCATAAGGGAGAAATAATATCATTTTTTGGAATTTTTACAGAACAATTTCCTAAGTGCCTGGAGAACTTCACATTTATTATTGTGGTAATCCTTGCAATATGCCTGGTCTGTGAATGCTCCTATCAAAAATGCAGGGCTGAAATTCAGAGATAATGGCTTGCCTAAGGCTACCTACCACATTTGGGAGTGATATGACATCAGTAGCAGGAACTAAGGGCTCATGCACTGAACCAGTTTGCACTGGTTCTGATACTGAAGAATCATCCAATGGGAGGAAAAAGAAGGCTCACATTATATAGCATCCTGAGTTGGGGAATGAAATCTGGCGGGTGGGGCATTCAAAGCAGAAAGTGTTGCAATAAGCAAGCTTTTTTCACTGAGAGGCACATTTCCTTGTGAGTGATTTGGTGGGTAACCTGTGGAGGTCTGGACACTGGCTGAACCTAAAGTGGATGGGCCTTTCTCTTTCTACCACTTCCTTTTCTCTCTTCTCTTCCTTCCCACTCAACATGCTCCCAAGGAAGGGACAGATCACTTCTGCAGGAGATCTGAACTGAATCTAAGCGAAAGAATTCTGAAATAAGGCTAGATGCCCTTGACCAGTTGGTCACAGAACTGACTCAGTGCTATTCCTAATTTCCTAAATGCTATTCCTAATTTCAAATAGGTCACATTTCTCCAACTGGAGACAGTGAGTGCCATACTATCGAATTTAATTTCTGTGTAATCGGAAAATTGCCAAGGAAGTTCAATGCAGTACCTACTTCAGAAAGGCAACTTCTCAAAAATGATGAGACAGGTCGAAAGGAAGTTAACTCAGGAAAGTCAAATTTCTCCAGAATGCTTTGGATTGTTCAAAACTGCATTAATAGAAACTAAGGTTGAATATATACTACTGTAATATAATAAAATATATACAACAAGAGGGACTAAAGGGAACAGTGAGGAGCTGGGAGAGCAATGGGAAGGGACTAGGAAAGCTAATGGCAAGCCAGTTGTGGACTCAGGGAAGCAACTGGGGCGGGGGTTGGGGAGATAAAAGGAGGACACCAGCAGGGGCTGGGGAAGCGAGCTGGGAAAAATGCAGGACTGGGGAGAGTTGCATGCTTATATGTCTGAACAAATATTGTGGGGATGTCAGCAAATGTAAGCATGGTTGGAAATGGGCTAAGGGGCCTTTCCTTTGCAGGGACTAATGAAATTATCTCCTTAGAATTGCTTCTCTTCACCACTGAAGTTTGCTTGTTCATCAGCTTTCCTTATGGCCCAGGCAACAGTGGTGGTCCCAGTCTCTGCTGCAGCTGCCATGGCCCTGATGAGTACCACTTGGAAGCCCAGAGGGGAGAGCTAGGTAAGAGCAGGCTCTTCCCTCCAGGAGCTAGCTCAGCAATGCTAGTCTCTAGTGTGCTGTAGCCTACACCAGCTGTTTTTACTTATTGCCTTGCTCCTTGGCCTGTTTGGGATTATGATTTGGATTTGTTGTTGTGCTGGTTATTGGACTCATGTAATCTTGGTCCTTGTTGCCTGGATTTTGGTGCATTTGTCTAAGATTCTGCTGCCCATGCCCTACTAAACTGGAGTTAGAATTATGGAACTTCCAGAGAATGGGTTAGATTAGATTTGTACTAGTCATTCTGATCACAGAAAATGAGAGGAATGGGCTTTCCATTGGAGGAATGGGGTGGAGGTGTAATAGCTTGTCTCCCTCTGCATTCCCTTTGACCACCTCTCATGATGATCTTCTCCACCCACAGGCCTCCAGCACAGCTTTTCTAGACACAGGAGGCTGTGAGGGAAAGAGGAATCATGGAGCTCACTTCCTTATTCCCTTCCTCCAGAAAAAGTAGAACCTCACTAAATGTTATTCTGAATCCAACCCAATAATCGGAAAATTTGACACTTAGCAATCATTTTAATAAAGGATTTCTCTTGGTTACATGAAAAGCAATTATTTTACAATGAGCTTCAAGTAATTTCTGAGTTGCATCTCTATTAAACATTCATTTAAAAAGAAGATGTTAAATGGGTTCATGTGTTGCACTAAGTACTTGAAGCCACCATTGCTTAATGGGTCGGCTGATCCTAGTGCACCCCATTACGGGAGGTGTGGTAGGGTTTTGTGCATACTATGGACTTGTCATGCCCTCTAAACATGGACAACACAACAAGCCAGGGGAAGTCCCAAAGCTTACAGGGCTGCTTGGAAAGAGCAACAAAAGAGCTTGCCACTCTCTCCAAGTGGCTCTGATGACATTCATCCAAAGTGCCCAAGCAGCACTTTGAGCAGCTGCTGTGAGCACTGTACAGGGCTTGAGAGAGTAGCAGGCAGTGGAGACCAGCACCACTGCCAGTTGAGTGGGGGGAGGTGGTACCTAAAGTTGACTGACTTAAGTTTTCTCCTCTCCCCTGACACCTAGGAATGACAGGTGAAGCCAACTGAAGCAACCTCCTCTTCCCTGCCAGCAATTTTGTGAATGAGCTGAGTTTTCTTGGGCCTCCTTCTGAGAAGAATCTGAGGAATGTGACCCTGCACACATACTTGGTTAGTGCAGTCCATACAAGTTGAGAAGAACACTCCTCCACTGTAGGGCAATCCATTTGACATGCAGGGATCAGGAGCCATATTCTCATGGCCCTTTCTAGGAGGAGGCCCAGGAGAACACAGCTTGTCCTAGTACCACCCATTCCAGCAGAAAGGTGGTACTGAGCAGCTCCTCTCTGATGGAATCAGCAGCACGAAGCCTCTGGCAGCTGCTCCCTTGTGCTGCTGGGGCACTCCGCAGCAGTATGTTATCCTTTCTCAAGGCCCCTCAGTGTTCCTGTGGTGTCCTCTGGATGGGAGGATTAGGGAGGAAAGTGGTGCTTCAAGACCTCCATGTGCCCAACTAGGTGTTGCATACTTTTATGCCAGTGTACATGGAGTTTGCTTGGCTTTTCTGTGCATGCTGTAAGGCAGGAAGGGGCAGCCTATGGCTTTTTACCTAATTTCAAAAGCCCTCTGCAAATGAGCAGTTTAGACTTCTGGCAAGAGTGATTTGCCCTTCCCCCAGCAGTTTGGTTTGTGGGGAAGAAGCCCCCACACGGGAGAAAGAGAAAGTCCAAAGGGAAGGAGGGAAAGAAAAGGTGGTGACTGGAAAAGAAAGAGAAATGAGGGTGGATCTCTCAATCTCTGGCTTCAAGCTCCATGAACATTTTAATATTCCTTTTACTGTTTGTTTGTCAAAGTGTTGTTATTCTGCTGTTCAGCTGAAAAGACTCCCAGAATGGCTAACATATAAATAATAGAACAATAAAATTCCTGCTTGCAGGCTTACAGTCTAAAAGACAGAGAAGGAAAAAGTTGTTGGGGAGAGGAAACAGTGGGAAATTAAGTCAGGCATTAGTTCTTAAAGTTAAATAGTAGTTCTTATAATAACCAGCTGGAATGGAAATAATGGAGAGAAGGCCAGCAGAACTGATGGAATTATTTATTTAATTTGTTAAAAGCTTTTGTATGCCGTCCTATTATACAAGATCTTAGGACAGCTTACAATATTTAAAAGGACAATTAAAACAACAATTTCAATAATAAAACAGAATAAAACAATCAACCAGAGTGACTAAACTTAAAAACTATTACAGTTTAAAATACTGTTTAAATAAAAAGGTTTTGGCCTGGTGCCGAAAAGAGTATAAACTTGGCGCCAGGCTTACCTCTCTGGGGAGTACATTCCAGAGTCTGGGTGCCACAGCAGAGAAGGCCCTACTCCAAGTTGATTACCTTTTTACCTCTCTTAGAGAAGGTTCCTGTAGTAGGGCTTCTCCCATAGATCTTAAGGGGTGTGAGGGTATATAAGGAAGGAGTCTTTCCTTCAGGTACCCTGGTCCCAAGCTGTTTAGGGCTTTATAGGTCAAAACCAGCACCTTGAGTTGGGCCCGGACTTCAACTGGAAGCCAGTGGAGCTGGTAGAGGACAGAATTACCCTGTTTTCCATCACTCTCTTTCGCAGAATGGTTGGCACCAGGTGTTAAATAAGCCAGAGTGGATTGTAGAATCAATTCTAGATTCTGCTATCCATTTCAGAACTTTTAGTGGACCATAAAACCAAGGTGAGGGACATGTGGCCCTCTAGATGTTGTTGGCTACAACTTCCATCTGCTCTAGCCAGGATATTCAATACTGAGGGGTGATGGGAGATGCAATCCAGCAAATTTGGAGGGCCACATGTTCCGTATCACTGCCATAAAAAGTGCTTTCTAGAGTCTGTCACACTTTTCTGGACAATTTCCACACTTTCTCCCATGGTTTATTTGCTGCTGCTATTTATTATAAATATTATTATATGACAATCAGCAACTTCCAATAACATAAATGTTAGTTTTAAGAGACATGCAAGCTTTGTCAAGACACAAGAGTATACAGAAACATGAAGCTGTCATTTGCAAGCCAAATGCTGATCACAGATTATAACCATTCCCAAACTAGCACCTCCAGGTATGTTGAACTCCAACTTATAACCCACAGCCAGTATAGATATAATGTTCAGGTTGATGGGAGTTTTACACCATTACCTCTGGAAACCACTATGTTGAAAAAGATTAGATTATACTGTATGCAGAACTTGTTATTAAAATCTGTGCTGTTTGAGCCATGTATCTGGCTTTATTCTAACTCAAGGTCTGCTTTGATGTATTAACTATCAGAAAAGATGGAAGCAACCAATAATTTATAAACAACTTCTCTGTTAAGCTACCTTTACTTAATCCAGGAAACTTCCTTCACACATTTTGTACAGCTGTTCTTACAGCTTTACCAGTTCAAGGCTGCCATTCTTTCAATTCATATCCTTAAGAGAACGTGTGTTTGCTATGGAAAAAGGGAAAAAATACAGATCAGCCTATTTAATCCTTCCAAGACAATACTAATTTGAGCTGCATTTCCTGTCTTATGCAAGGCAGAATCAGAGCAAGTTGGAACAGAATGTAAAATGGAACGGAAAAGGATTTCATGGAATTCTCAGTGACAAATTGGTAAGAGACCTTGAAACTTCAAAAAGAAACAGTGCTTTTCATTCTTGTAATGAAAACAGTGAGGACAACAGTGCTTGGCATAAAATGAAACACTTCTGCCTTACACCAGAAAGAGATCATTAGAAAGCATTTATTGTAGGAATCGAGTGTTTGTCAACTACTCTTTCACATAGACTTACAGTTTTTGACAGCAATATTGCTAAAAAAAACCTTTTCAATCTGATTCCCATGTTTGAAGTAAATTATCATAGCTATGGTTAGCCAAAAGGGTTGTGCAAGACAGATCAGAATTGCAGGTTCTGTGGATTGTGAGCAAAGTCCTCCAAGGAATGCCTGGAAATTGTTTGATTTTTTTCTATTCCTTCTTTCCACCAAGGAATACATGCTGGCTGAGACTGATGTTCCAAAACATTTGGAGGGCACTAGGCTGATGAAATGGCTTGGGCTTGCTGAATGCTTCAAATCCTTTCATTCAGTAAGTGGACAGTACTTACAGAAGCTATACTATGCCCTGGATTCTTGCACACACATGGCCCTCTGTAAGTTTAGAATGGACTTATTTAGCCCTTTAATAAAGATTTTCAGGGTCAGGGGGCTGATGAACTGACTCACCACAAGCATTTGGCTGCTCAAGATGGTCAGGTTTCAGAGTCTGGGACTGACAATGGGTCTACTTCACAAAGGTCTAAGAGCTACTTCTACTCAAACTACTCTTCACCTTCATGTCCAGGTCACTCACTCAGGGAAAATGGCAGGCTCCAGGAGGCCAAGCCAGGCATCAAGTCTGCAGTGATGCACACCTTTCCACTCCATGTGTAGTCCTACACAACTTCTTACATTGGGCCTCCAATATTTTAATGATTCCATGGCCTTTTGACACACCCCATAACAATAGAATCATACAATCTAGCATTTTGGCAGTCTAAGTACATCAAAGCCACTTTCCACAATTTTTTCTTACTCAGCTTCACTTTCGCACAGAAATAGAACAGAAATGCAGAAATGGAACAGTTTAGCACAGATACACAGAATTAGAATTTCGTAGCACTGGAGTTAGAAAGGTGTTCAGAAGCAAGGGTCCTCCACCTCCTTTAATATTCCCAAGTGTATCTCTTTGCTAATTATTAAATTGTTGTCATAGGGTTGGCTCCAGGGTTTAGGTACTCCTTGACTAACGTGACATCAGAGGGCCACCTTAATCTGGAAGAGGTAGGGTAACTATACAAACCAAACATTCTTTCACTGCCTTAAACATTCTTTGAATGCTGACTTATATTTTATAACCTTGTTTTTCTTATTCTCTAGTTGATGTCAAGGTAGAAATAAGTTCCTTATTCACCTGTTAAGAAAAAATCATATAGCTAGCACCTGCAGTGATATGATTTGCCTAGCTGCCCTTGTCCAGTCTTTTATAACGATCACTGTCAGAAGCTTTAAGTTCTGAATGGTGTCCTATATCCATGAGTTATTCCTGGATCTCAACTTTGTAAAAGTTTAAAGGTGATTTACAGATGAACCTGCCTGCTTTTGTACACTACTTGATGTACAGTCACAACCATAAATTCTGTGATGCAAAGGGTGATTTGGAACTCAAGGCTCCATGTAGGGGGTCCCATGTAGGTTATTACACTTGTCAACAAATGAATTTATCAGAAATTCATCTGTGAATGCATCTGTGAAATTCAGTTCTTTCCATTCTTTGTGGACATTTTTCTGCCCAGTAAAGCCTCCCCACCAACCAGTACCAAATGTTGGTCATTTGCTGTGCTTGCTAGGACTGATGGGAGTTTGAGTCCATATCACCAATTGAGGAAGGTTAGCCTAATTCATCATGTTTTTCAATTTTTTATTTGTTGAATAGATGCTACCATTCTTCCTCTCTATTCTTTTATTTTACTAAGGTGTGCTGTACAAAAAGGCTACCTAGACTTGAGAGCTAGGATAACACATTTTTAAAAAGAAATAATAAAAAGAAAGGAATATTTACTATATCTCTGTTTTATGATGCAATGAAAGATACTTGTGGCACATACTGCTTTTATTCATTTTCTCTAGTGATGGGTAGTAAACATGTATTTTGAACTGCATTGTGTTGAGTTAGAAAAATTACTAATATTACACTTATATAGACAATAGCTGTCATTTTCAAAATGATTACATTAATAACCATACTGAAATGAAAAACTGCAGAGCAGCCCTGCTTTGTCTGCATTAGAAATTGTGGCTAGATTGAACTAAGGAAAGGCATCATTCAGTGGAGAGTCATTGGGATTTTTTTACTTTAGGAAAGCACATAATCCTTCATTTTTGAACTTACATGAAGACTTAATATTAACCTTTTAACCATTCTGAATAGAGCACTTTAGAACTTTTCTGCCTCAACATGGAGCAGCTGTTAATGCATTCTGAGAAAACTTCATACAAATCTTTAAACACAATTATAGAATTATAGGATAAGGACCTTTCCACTATGAATAGTAGATGTCCAATGTGGATTTTAGCTGGGATTGTAGTACCAGTAGATAAAACTGGAGATCTTTTTACTTGAATTTAGTCTAATAATTACATAGTAATAATTAAAATGAATTAATTTTCTGAGGCTAGATCCAGGAATTCTATACACTTGTCTTCTATAAGTGGGACTCTCCACAAGAAGGGTTCTACTCATTTAAGCTCCCTCTACCTGATTTTTAGGATGACTGCCCCCCCCACCCCACAAACACACACCACTCCTCTCCCTATTCAGCAGGGTCACCTCATTCTCTGTGTCACACTTTGAGGGGCTGGGAAAGGTGGAGTGCGAAAGTCCATTTCTGTCCTCACAGTTGATCAAGCAAAAAACTCATCCAGCCCCACATCTCCATTAACAGATAAAAATGTATTCTTTCCTGCACTATTACCCACCTATTTATCCCTTCTACTTATTTTTACTAGGGCATATTATCAGGTGATGTCTTAATTTTTCCTGTAGAACAATCTACATTTATTCATGTACAAAAATCTACTTTTATTCAAATACAGTCATATCATCTCCTGGAACATCGTCATAACTCTCCAAACCCCAAATTGCATTGCAACGGACATACTAAATGCATCCATCTGGCTGATGATCTTAACTGGGGCTTATTTTTGGGATAGCGCTTATATTACGAGCATCCTGAAAAATCATGCTAGGGCTTATTTTCCAGTTGGGTCTTATTTTCAGGGAAACAGGGTATGTACAAAGTTGTACTAAGCCAACAACATGGACAATTCAGTCAAATCTTTACAGCTTTCTAGAAGTAATGGGGACTGAATGTCGTCCAGGTCTGACTTAAGTCTGACTCAAATTAGTGACTTGTCTTGAACTCAACTTGTGAGTAATGAGTTACCTAACTTGAGATTTCTATTGTTCTTATTTCCAAGTTGCTCTTTGGCACAAAGGAGGCAGTTGGAAGGAGGGACAAGGGAGCAACAGTGAGGGGCACAGGGTTCCGATAGAGGTAGTCCCCAGGTTATGTACTTAGAAATGCACAGACTGCCACAAACCCTATATGAATATCTCTAATGAAAAGCTCTGAATATCTCTAGGGAACTTTGCAAAGTGTTTGGTGACGCATCATCAGTGGGTGTATAGTTCCCTAGAGATATTAATAGCTTTTGTAGAGACAGAGATTCTCCAGAGATAGTAATAGCTTTTTGTTGCACAGCATTGGCTTGAACGTACCCAAGCCAATGTGTTTGGGGCATGTGTAGGACCTCAGAGATGAAACAGAACCACAGCAAAATAGTTTCTGGGAAGGGCAGAAGCAGAAGTGCTCAGATGACTTCTCCCAACTCCTCTGTTGCTGTTCATGTAAAGCTTGAAATCCTATTTTTATTCATAATTTCCTAGTCCACGAGGTAACATTAAGCCTAACATTAACAAATGAGGATGGAAATGAACCTGGTTCTGGAGAGTCAGGGTTTGATTGTGCTGGTAGACGGGGTAACAAGAGCAGAGGCTAAAGGGAAACTAGATCAGTATTAGCATGCCCATAATACAGATGGGGAAATGATGCTGAATTGACAGCAGAGACTGAGAGAAAACCATGGCATGTGAGTAGAATTTGGCAGACTCAATCCCCTCCAAAGTGGTCAATGGGCCTGCAAACATTACCCAATTCTATAAAAAGAAAGAAAGAAAATTAGTTCTGATTATTTTCTCTGTTTTGTTTTAGGTTTGGTTTTGTTTGGAACTGTGGTATTTTATTATTCTTATGGTTTATTGTAAATTAGCAGAGCAACTCAGAAATATATTCAGAAAATGAACACCAGCAAAAAGAACAAATAACATACAGTATTTTACACTGCTCAAAATGCTTCATATTCATGATCTTGTTGTAATCTACACAAGAATGCTAGTGACCTAGCTTAACTCTATAAGACAGTGCTTTGAAAGAAAGTTCTGAACTGTTTTAAGAACTATTTCTTTTATTTGTTTTTTACAATACTGTATACCTGCATGCGTATATACAGATTCTCTCTCCTTCTCCCCAGGAAAACTAAGCTTTCCCCTCAGTTCAAGTGAGCAGCCCTTTCTTGGCTCATATGCTCAGAATGTGGCTTTAGGGTATGGGGAGCATAGGTCTGATGACTGGTAAACCCAGTTGCTTCCAGGCTCTTTTGATAAGGAGGATGTTGACGGATTGTGTTCTGTGCCAAGTGCAGCGTTGAACTGGCAGGCAAGAGTAAAAGGAATGAAAGCCAAATCAAACATACTTAAAAGAGAAGTGTTTTCGTCTGCATTAAGATAAGCGCCCTGAACTGAGGGAGCTGCAAAGGTTTTATGTGGAGGAGACCCATGAAAAACGTGTTTGAATGGAAGCGTCTGTTTTTCCCATCATTTCAAGCAAACTCCCTGACATGCCAGGAAGGAACACAATAGAAAAGCATTCTCTTTTCTACCTCCTTGACGTGAGCACTATTAATCATGGATGGTGTAAGGCACTTGTCCGAGCAGTGTGGCTAACACTGATGTTAAATGGAAAACACAAGCTTTCCCCTCAGTTCAAGTGAGCAGCCATATGTTGTCTCCGCTCAGACTGGGGCTTTAGGATACTGGGCACAGGTGTGATGACTGGTAAACTCAGTTGCTTCCAGGCTCTTTCAGAAAGGAGGATGTCAACAGATTGTATTCTGTGTCAAGTGAACTGGCAGGCCCCACTAACAGGAATGAAAGCCAAATCAAATGCACTAAAAGAGTTGGCTTTTAGTGCATTTCATTTGGCATATAAAAAAGAGAAGTGTTTTTGTCCACATAAAGATGAGCACCCTGAACTGAGGGAGTTAAAAGGTCTTACGTGGAGTAGACTCATGAAAAACATGTTTGAATGGACGTGTCTGTTTTCCCCATCAGTTCACATGAAATCCCTGAAATGTCAGCAAGGAAGACAACAGCCAAAGCATTCTTTTTTCTACCACGTTAATCATGGATGGTATACAGCACTTGTCAGAGCGGTGCAGCTAACACTGACGTTACTTGTAGTTATTTTATTATTACTGTATTATTGCAATGCTGTGTTGTGTTTAAGGGGCTTTAGTGAATATGGAAGTGTTTCCTAAGGGTTTTTATGTATAGAAAGGTAAAATATATACATATATGAAGAAAAATATTTGGCTTACTTTTGTAATCCAGCTTACATACAAATTTTACTTAAGGATGTTCTCAGGAACAAAATTTGTCCTTAACCCAGGGACTACTTGTATAGGGGGAAAGCTTCAGTGCAATTGCTGTCCTTGGCAGGAAACGCAACACTCTGTTCCCACATGTTTCTAGGGAAAATAATGACACTGGGCGGGGGGTCAAGCGTGCCAAGAAAATAGTTTTTTAGAAATTGCAATCTTGATAAATGTAAAACATGGCACAGCTTTATTTAAATGAATCATGGTCGAAGTAAAGGACTTCAGTACATCCCTGAGAAACTGCAGATAGGAACACTGGGAAGGTTACAACTCTCCTACCCCCCCACCCCCGCACGCACACACCTCCCTTTTTTCTGTTCAAGTTAGTACTCAAAACCTGAGAAAAGACTTGAGACTTGGAGTAAAGGACTTGAACACATCACTGCTCTCTAGTTATTTTTCATGAAATAAAAATTCTTTTTGCATTAAATATAGCCTGGTAAAGTAATTTCAGCAAGCAGGCAGGGGATGTCATCTCCTTGATGGTGGCAGTGACTACTGAACAAGGCAGACAAATCGCTTGTGGGTAGAAAATTGCTTTCCCGCTGCACAGAGCAGCCAATGAGCCCATTTGTGATCTGCCTCTTAGATGTAATGTCTCTGATTCCCTTCTGAACAGTGCATGCTTCATGTGTTCTGTATGCCCCTTGAGGGATGTTTTGAAATTATTCTAATTTTTCAAAAGAGTTTATTTTGATAGAAATGGCACTCATCATCTGTCAGGCAAGTTTTAAAACAGTTTGGTGAAAGGAGGAGGAAAAAGATTCATAATCAGTAGTTCTTTCGTTGCTTTGTTTGCTTGCTTGAAATTGGTGGGGAAGGGGGCAAACACAGCTTATGGCCCTTCATATGTTTTTGTGCTGCATCTCCTAGTATATCCCTGTATCACAGCCAGCAGTAAGGAATGATAGGAACTGCAGTTCGACAACATCTGGAGGGCCACAGATCACCCACACATTGAATTTAAATACATGTAGACACATTCCTAAAATAGATCAAGCTATTTGACTATTTGTTTTTCGCCTTTTATAAAACAACTCTTAAGAGACCAACCCCTTCCCTACTTAGCCGGAACATTTCCTTGTGTGAGTTTTGCACTTCTAACTTGGTGTACCCAAATGCCAAGTCAGTCAAGCAGTTGTCTTTGATTTATTAGGAAGTGTTGGTGAGAGCAGCCTTTTTGGGTACAAGCTTTTTGGACTTAAAGCTTTCCCCATAGTGCTTATAGCAGCCTTCACCAACTGGGTGCTCCTAGATTATGCTTGAAATTCCCAGCATTTCAAGCTAGCATAGCTATTATGTACATGGTTGAGGAAGGCAGAATTAAAGCATTGGACGTGGGAGAGCCAAATGTGAATCTTCACTTAGCCATGAAGCATACTGGGTGACTTTGGGCCAGTCAGTCACCAGCTCTCAGCTTAAAACTATGTCAGGATTGTTCTGAGCATAAAATGCAGTATGTATATGCAGCCTTGAGCCCCTTTCACTAGAACCCTGACATCCAGCTGCCAAAGTCAAGTGCAAAATAGTGGCTAAGGTAGATAGACATATGCTAGGAGTTAAGGAACAGGATGCGTCTGAACACACGCTTACTACAGGAAGTGTGAGCAGAGCAGAGGAAACTGCCCCAGCCCATTTAAGAGCTACACAAGCAAGCAAACTCTGAGGCAGCAAGCTAGAGAGAATGAGCAAATAGGGAAAGCCAACAGGAGTCTGGCAGCAGGGTCTGGTGGAGAGATCCCTATTCCTTTTCCTCTTTTTTTCCCTTGTAACACATACTTATATATTAGTAGAATTCTATTTTTGATCTCCAGGGAGGTCAGGGCAAAGTATTTATTTATTTAGGAAATTTATAGGCCGTCCATTACTGTTGTCTCTGGACGGCTTACAATATATTATAATCCTAAACAAAATAAATTGGCTACACCACAACTGAAGTATAAATCATTCCAATGCAATCACTAAGGTGGAATTAAAAAGGAAAAAGAGAGTATGGATGGAAAAAACCTGGAAGGGGAAAGGATGAGGCCTTCTGGGTAATGATAAAGGGCTGGCCTAGGATGAGCCATTTTTGGTTGAAGTTCAGCATTATTATTATTATTATTATTATTATTATTATTATTATTATTATTTTCTTGTCTGCACTACAGGATTTGCATTGTTCTACACTGCCTTGGTGACTTTTGTGGAAAAGTAGTCTACAGACATTATAAATAAAATTAAAATGTCAATTTCTAAACAACCATGCAGTTTTTAAGGATGCCAGCTAATGATCAGATCAGGCATTGTCCTTGCATGCAGAGAAGGGCAACATAAGCCATGGTACTCAACTATAGATGAGCAATGTTAAGACAGCAATATATATCATTTTATTCTACAGCTGATGTATATATTTCCAGGCACCCAAGAGATACAGCCTTGCTGGAGATGATGAAGGAAATTAGTTGGGGTGCTATTGCCATGAAGGCAAAACGTGCCTTTCAATTAACTTCAGAACACAATAGAAACTGTCAAACTGCTGAAATCTAAGGGTACATCAGTATGGAAAGCAGCGTGTGTGAAAGTGGAGGGTTGGGCAGGGGAGAAGAAAGAAATGGTATAAACATGAAGGGATTTGTAAATGCTAGACATCCAAAGATTACAACAATTAGCTAGGGAAGAAACATACAATAGAAGTGATGACTAAATGTGCACAGTTTCAGAGACTTTGATGAGAGGAAGTCATAATATTTTCAAAATTATTTCTTACAACTTTACTGTTTCTACTTTTGAGAACTGAATAATCCAACAGATATAGGAAAGCAGATGGGGGCTCTTCCTTTATGTTCAGGAGGGCTAGCTTTGATAAGGAAGCCTGTTTACCTTCTTTTAAGAAAATGTGATGCGTGCCAATTAAGGTTTGTACTAGTGAACTGGGTGGGATTGGGAACAATCTGTTCAATTAAAAATCTGTACTGAAAAATAAGAAAATTATTTTTGCATGCTGCCCACTATTCTCTATGCAAATCAGTCATCTTAAAAAAAGAATCACATGTGCTTACATCAATCTACCAAGGCTACTTCATACTTTTGCTTTATTTGATTTTATTCTCTCTTGCATTATGGCAGGGGTCTCAAACTCAACTTACCTAGGGGCCGCAGGAAGTAGAGTCTGGGTGAGGCTGGGCCGCATCAAGTATTCCACCACCGCGGTGGTGGTGGGCCGCTCATCCAGAGGCCGGCCTGGGCGCCGCGCCACTGGCGCTTTGAAGGCCGCAGGGCCCCTCCCCCATGCCCTGCCTGTCCCGGCAATTGGCCCACAGGCCGTGAGTTTGAGACCCCTGCATTATGGAGTCATCTGGTATTGTTTTTGTCTCACATAATAATAAATGTATTAAAAAAGAATATGTTGTGTTCAGTGTCCTTTGGCGATCTGCTTGTGTTTTATGTGAAACAAAGAATGCATAAGTATAGGATCCATTCAAAGACTGTTCACAGACATGCAATTTATGTTTTGAAAAACCGAAGGAAGTTTGGGAATACTTGGTAAGATTTTCAAAATACCAACATGTTCTGCCATAGCAAATATTTTAGCTAAAACAAATTACTACCTTAAAGAGATGTTGTGCATCCAGAATTGTTGCCACTAGGGGAAAGTAAAACAAACTGGAACATTCCCTGTCCATTCCTGACAGCTGCATTATGTGAAACAATGTGACATTCTGATGTCAAAGTAAAACATGACATTTCAGGAATGGAAACAGCAACCTTCCCATGCGCAGAAAAACTCGTGTAATACAGTGCAAGTTCGCTGTTAAGGGCACAGAACCATGGCCTATAAAGACATGCTGCAGTAATTTGAAATATCTGATGTGTTACACATTTTAATGGGGATGGATTCTAGACAGAAACTTAGATTTCTTCACTGGATACTGTGATCTAACTAGATTAATCTTGCTAAGCATCACATTTCTTTTTACAATCTTCCCCATCATCCATTTAAGAATATTCAGGTACTGCAGGGTTTGTGCTGTTTGTAAGAAGCTACACTGTGAAAAGTGAGTAACCATAGAAGCACAATAGGCTGATACTTGAAGAAAGTCTCATCAAATCAATCAAGTACGTGCCCAGATGAGCAGGCATAAAATACAGGGTGCACCAGAAGTAGGTATTAATAACAATATTATTGTTTAGTCTCTTAGATGCTCGAAATGCCCTCCATCAACATTGCAATGTTCCTAGGACCTGTCCCCATCGCTACAACACAAATTCCCATTAGCACCAATGTCGACAAATGCTTGCAAGAGGAACTCCTTCGATTCACCTACTGTGTGAGATCCTCCTTGACCTGATCAGTACAGTATACCTAGTTTTGGGCCACCCTGGTTGACTAATCTAATAAAAACAGGAACAAAGAGAACAGACTGAGCCTGTGCATACAGCAGGGGTGGGAAGATGTGTTTATCCAGATGCTGCTGAACCATAATTCCCATCAGCCCTAGTTAGCATGCCCTGTGTTGAAGGATTGTGGGAGTTGCATTTCAATGACTTCTAGAGGGCTTTGTGCTCTCCATCTCTGACTTACAGACACACACGTTGACATGCATACATAGCCCTTTCTGGACTACCTGTTTATCTGCTGAAAATCAGGGGTTCGGCTGTTTTTCTCCCAAAAGGACATAATCCTTCTAAGTTAAGATTGAAAAGTTGCAGGCCTTTTTTCTGTCTAAACGTGCGCAGGAGTGTGCCTTAAAGTGTAATATTTTTCCCTGGATTATTGTGGGGAGGAGAACTGGGCCTATTCTCAGTCTTCATTTATGCATTTGTTACTGTGTGATTTGTAGAGCTGCTGATTTACAGCTATGGCCCTGAATCTGCACAGTTGTGAAATGGAAGAATTCTCTTTTCTAGCATTCTGAAATGGCAGTTAAGGCTTCCATGTGTGTGTGTGTGTGTGTGTGTGTTTTCTTGCCCATTTGGATTCCTCCATAAGGAATATTAATAGATTGGTTGTTTTTAATTCTATTTTATTCCTTTTATATAATTGTAGTTTTATGTCATCTCTCACTCCTGCCCTTCTCTGTCATTTCAGGTTGCTTAGAATGCACTGTGAGGAGCAATATAAAAATATTTCAAAGAAATGCAGGATTGAGAATGGCTTACTGGGAAGCACATTTCTCTGCTAGAATTAGAGTGGCCATTTTTATGTCACCAAAAAGAAGAAATGTGTCAGAGAACAAAAGAAGGCAAATATTTGCATATATTAATTTATATGTGGAGATGCATGTTTAGAAATAATAATTATTATTATTTAAGTTTAAATATAAAGCATCTCACAATCATTGGGAAGATTCTGTTGTTCAGGTGCTAAGTATTGATGGGCAACTGTGAGGCCTGTTATCTCCCTTCTTATGGGTCCTTATAATTAAATTAAACTTGGACTAGATAGCCATTCAAATAGAGAGCTGATCTTTGTAAGGTGGACCCAAAGGATCTGGGCTCCTGCTTCCTGGTTCCTACCTCTTCCCTGTCTCCTGCCTTGGATGTTGCCACAGCTCAGGGCCTCCTGTTTGCCGCTGGGCCTGCGTCCTACTTGACCTTTCCTGCTCCTGTTCCTGCTGTGTATCCTGCATCTTGCTGTGTTTCCTGCCTTGCCATGTGGCCTCAGCAGCACAGGTCCTTCTGCTTGTTGCTCTGCCTGAATCTTGCCTGCTCCTGGCTCCTCCTCCTGGTTCCTACCATGCTTCCTGTCTTTCCATGTTGCCTTGCTGTTGTGCCTGCCTCTTCCTTGACCTATACACTGCCTTTCTGTGTTGCCTCAGAAATGCGGGGCTTCTTGCTAGCTGTGCATCAGCTCCTGCATCTTGCCTGACTGTTGCTGCACCTAGTTCCTTTTGTCTCCTGCATCTCACCATGTATCCTGCTGCCCTGTTATCCTGTTCAAGGGACCTGTGCACCTGTTTGTCCTCTTGCTTTTCAACCCTGGACTTGTCCAAGGAACATATCCTTGTTCTGCCCTGATGCATACTTCTGGTTCCTGACCTTGGCCTGTTCCATGACTATGATCTGGACTTGCCATTAAACCCTGCTTCTGGACTCTTTCTTGCCTGAAGTTCTGCTGCCATGGTTCTGCTGCCTTTATTGCTCTAGTCTTGTCTAGTCCCTGGCCTCCTGACAGACTGCCGTCTTATACACAATTAGTTGTAGGGCTAACTTCTGAATAAATGTGTATAATATTGTGCTATTGCTTTCTTGTAAACCTATCACAGAGTATGAATTTTAGTGATTATCTCTTTGTTGCATAGAGACATCCAAGGGAACAGATGGTGTTTCCATCTGTTCTTTCTTTTGTTCTTTCTTTCCAAAAATCACAGCACAATGCGGAACAGTCCCTTGCTGTCTTTTCAGATAGTCTTCATCTTACTTTAAAGGAAGAGATTTACCAAAGCCTGTTTTGAATCAATTCAGCAGCTGAACATGTCAGGAACAGGAACACAATGAAAAGTGGACAATCAAGTTTTGTCAGTAGTTGCTGTTGCTCACTCTCCTCTTTCTTATTATTGCTAGCAATTTAATGTTCGAGAGTCTGACAGCCAAGGAGCCATTAGGTAATGGCATCACCTATTCCTCCTTCTCACCACAACCACTGCCTGGCCAGAGGTAGAGGCAGAGGAACACGCAAGCCACAATGGTGAAAAGGAGGAGAAAGTCCAGGACCTTCTTGGCAAGTGGCCCTTATTAGAGTGTGAGCTTTCAGCAGATGCCAGACCATGCCAACTTTGGGCACCAGACCAGTGTCTAACTTAATGAAGCACATGAACCTATGCTGAACAGTTCAAAAAAGCAGGGATTTCTTAGGTATTTTTACAAATTATCTCAGTAGATTCCAGTTGCACATAACAGCTACTTGAGACAGAGCCATTGCTGTGATTATTCAATCCCTCCCACTTTTTTTAGTTAAAAATCTCCCTTCTGTAGTTCATTATGATCACTAGGGTCAGCACCAGCAATGCTTACCACCTATTAATAATATTGCATGCCACTGAATTGGATTTCATTTTTACTGGCACATCACATTGCAGAGAAATAACAATTATGGCTTTTGCATAAATTCCTCCTTCTTGTTAGTTTTTTTTAAACATGAGATTGTATACATCTCATTCTCTGGAAATTTCCTGTCGGACATCTGAAAAGAAGAAAATCCTTGAGAATACAATGCAGTCAATTATGCAGCAGAGAAATTCAGAGCTATTAAAAAGAGAGTGGGAGAAAAATTGTAGCAGTTGAGATGAATGATGATTAAACTTGATTGCAGGATTCCCACAGGGTCCAGACTGCATAGTCACCCCTATAATGTTAGATCCTGGAGCAATTTCAATTATTTCTGCAGGCTGCTGTGTCAAGAGTAACCAGGTATTTTATGCCTAGTGGCTAATTAAGCTAATGCCAGACTACAGGTGAGGCCTGGTTTCAAACAATTTGCAGGACTTTATGCTGCAGATTTTCCTTTCCACCCGCTCTCTACTACTTCAACCCTTTCATTATTTATTACTTGCAAGTTTTATGCCTATATTTTCTGTATGTAAGTAAGTATTAGGAGGCTGGACAAGCCTGGTGATAGCACTGGGACACTCTGCAATAGGAGGTGAGGAGTTGAGGTCTTTCCAGGGGGGAAGGAGGGAGAAACAGAGATTGGCTGTCCTTCTCCAAGACGGGAGCTCCATCCCTGACCTCAGAGGGGAATTTTTGATCTGTCCTGAGGGCTGCTGGGGCGCTATCCCACAAATCAAAAGAATGTGACTTAAATGATGAAGGATCATACTGTGGTTCATCAAGAGATCTGAAATTGCTTTTATGTTGTAATGTTATACATGTCTGTTCAAATCCTGTTGCATTTAAAGGGTAGACATTTATATGACTGCTGCCTTAATCAATAGTGGTAATATTCAGTGATACACTGTGGTACTTTGGCTCACAAACTTAACCCATTCCAGGGCTCTGGTCATGACCCAAATTGGTCATGAGCCAAGTCCAATTTCCCCATAAGGTTCAATGTAAATAAGGTTAATCCGTTCTCTAACTATTTCTTTTTAATCACAAAAAATTTAAGCAAAGTGACAAAGAATAACAAAGATCGCGGCCATCTCCTCCCCACCCCTCATAGACGGGCACGATTGTGGTCGCACTCGTGGGGGGAGACAGGTGTGATTGCGATTGTCACCTGATGCAGAGTTTCCGACCTGAGGCAAAATCTTTCAGAAATTTATGTTCACGACCCAATTTGGTCATGATCTTAGGTATGACCAAACACTGTATGTTAAATGGCCTCCCTCAGCACACAGTTTTAACAGATACTATCAGTACAATGAAACATCTGATGATTGTATTCAAATTTTTAATTGGATAACTTTTGTTCATGGTTTATTTTTATAACTGCCTTAATAATTCCATGTTGTTACAAAATTACAACAAAACAAACATTATGGTACAACTGTAAAGGGTAATTCAGTGTGTGAAGAAGATAGCGAAGGAGAAATAACTGTTGGCTGTTCTGTTGTTTTCAAATATGAATATAAAAAGTGGAACATAAATAAAAAAAGCCTAAGTGGTAATTTGCAATCAAGACATAGTAAAGTGCTTAAATGGTAACGTTAGAGAAAGGTTGAATATTGGTTGGGATAAACGGGGTGTGAGGGGGCTGTCAGTCAGTCATTCCAGACTGGCAAACGAACACGCAATGGGGATGTTCAAAAGATGTCGTCACTGATGTGGTACTGTGTGGTATAAGAGACCGTCTGGCTCACAGTGAGAGGGCAAACAGCAGGCATCTACCTGTCTCTAGGATTTTCTTCAAAACCAGACTTGTCTGAAGGAAAAGTATTTGGGCAGAACGTATAAACTAGTTGTCCATGCACCCTGCCTCACAGAGGACAGGTCTCAATTTGAAGGGTGAACAAAGGACAGTCCTCGGCTTAAAACATCTCTGCTTGAAGGACTGTCTAGCCCAAGTTCGTTTTAAAGTTAAAGGACCTGATGAAGTGAGAACAAAGGCCTTGCATTTGCCCACAATAGCTGGCACCTTAGCAGCAAAATGTGCAATGGTCACCTGAAAACAGTCTTCTCCACAATGGCAAGGTGACTTATTTTCTATTTAAATTATAGGAAATATTTCTAAATGTGCATTCAGATATAAATCAGAACATATATAAAAAAGTGTCCTCTATTGGCCGTTTTTGTGGTAAGAATGCAGAATACAGCACTTCCTACTCTGAAGGTCCAGGGAAAGACGTCTGAGTTAGGAGTGAGGGCAAAATCATGAAAAGATGGGGTGGGAGGATTGAAACATCTCTAATGCTACAATTTTTATTAGATTAATGCTTCAAAAAAATCAGCAGAGTAAACCTATCCTGTTGCATGGTCCTTCTGTCCTAAGTTGCCTTTGTTGTATCCAGTGACCCCCCCTCCCTGTCAAGTATTCACCTCAGGCTCATCCCCTTCCTTGCTTTGTCCCTGAGAAGACTTGATTTCAGTCAGGGGCACATTATAGTGTTACAGCCAGTTTCTGTGCTGCGAAACTGTTATATGCAGGATTAGCGTTACTGATGAAAGCATTGTCGGTGCACTTTCCTGGATAACTAAACCATTCTTCTCCATCAACATTTGCAACCCTTCAATTTAAATACCACGGATAATTGCCCTTTTTGCTCTGTCCCCCTGCCCCCTGGCTTGAGGCATCTTTATTTTATTTATTTATTAAATTTGTATAAAAGCCATCCATTAGCATAATACTGTCTGGGTGGTCATTACAATAAAATTGATAACATTAATAAAATAATAAAATAAAAATATTATAATAAATAGACAAAATAACTTTCTCTCTGCACACAGTCTCTCTCACACACACATGCACACAAAATATTAAAATTAAATTAAATTAGAATTAAAACCAGTGTGGTCATATAGATAGTTTAAGTAGTGCCACAGGTGCCTTGAAAAAGGAACTTTTTTGTCAGGTGCCTAAATCTCAATAAAATAGGCACCTGACGACTCTCCAATGGAAAGGCATTCCATAACGAAGATGTCACCCCAGAAAAGGCCCTCCTCCTTGCCACCTCCCCTTAACTGCCCTAGGTTTTTTGTCCTGTGAATGCTTTAGATGACTTTGCCATCCTCGAGTTTCTATCCTGTGTTTGCCAAGCATTTCTGCAGCCTTGGGGGGGGGTGGGGAGGGGAGTGGGGAGCAGGAGACAGAGAAAACTCAGTATTGTGGGGAACCATGAAGCAAAGCACAGCTCTAGTTGCATTATTCTATTTTCTGCCACAGCACCACCTAGAGGTTATGATGGTGCAGAAACTATGCAGAAACATATTATGCAGAAAATATGGAAAGTCAGAAAAGGAAAAAAAGCTTTGTGGAATCCTGCAAAGAATCCAGAAGCAAGTGGAGTGGATTAAAAAGACAAATGGACTTTCCCCATCAGTATTTCCCCACATGCAGACACAAACATTATACACTGCTAAAGTACTTTTCCACCTACTGTGTTTACTAACTGTGCAATAGATTATCTGACACTGATATAAAATCAATGAGGATGCTTGTTCTTATATCTTAAAAGGTATACTAGGAAATAACAATTGTCCTACAATGAATTATCAACAGCTGAAAAAACATGCAGCCAGCATGGAAACGGCAGGTTACATTACGTAATCTTTCCTTGTTATCTCTATTTGAAGTGGTAAATTCCCTTTTTGTTCCAGCAGCTCTTCTTCATTTGTGGTTATTACAACCAGTTTCAAGTTAGATGTATGTTTTACACAGGTACACAGAATGTTTGCCTTTGCCAATAATAGGGAGATGAGCCTAGCATTCTATTATGATAGACAATATTTTTTATTTTATGTTTAATATTGTGTATATTAGAAACAAAATATATTTATTTATTTCTCAATGTATATCCTGCCTTTTTCCTGCAAAGGGCTCAAGGCAGCTTACAGCTCCTCCATCTTATCCCCACAACAACAACCCTGTGAGGTAGGTTGGGCTGAGAGTCTGTGACTGGCCCAAAGTCACCCAGTTGGCTCCATGGCTGAGCGAGGACTAGAACCCAAGCCACCTAAGTCCCAGTCCCATGCTCTTAACCATTACACCACACTGGCTCTCTTACACTTTACACTTGAAATAGAAAATTATTTAGATATTTTGCCTCATTTCTGTTCAAGCAGTTCATAGCAGTTCATTGATATGAGCCATATGCTTATCAAAAAGAGGGTTGTGCGCACTCTCTCTCTCTCTCTCTCTCTCTCTCTCTCTCTATATATATATATATATATATATATGAACATGCATTACATTAAAATATTGGGAAAGGTCCAATGGTGTCCATGCACTAGTGCTATTGTCCTATTGGAAACCAATGATATGCATCATTAATAGGATTTGCTAGCACAACAGTTTCCTCAGAAAACCCATCACATTAGTGAGCACTACTGAACATGGGAAAGCATTGCTTTCCCTTTGCGCAACACTAATAATATTAGTGCATAAATATTAATAAAATATACTGCTGCATATCGCCATTAATATTTGTTCAGCACTGTTCCCTCAATTATGGAGGCACTTCTTGTTTCCATTCATCTTATATATTAAGTACACAAGTAGATTGAACTGAAACATTAGTTCAAATCAAGAAGTTCAATGGAAGATGTGCATATCATTTTGAGTTCTACTTCTAAAGAAAACACACTTCAAAGTAGTATATCAATATTGTCTTTACATTCCGATACTGATCAACATTGAAATGGAACAGGTACAGCAATAGTTTATCTCCTTCTGGGAAAGAGATCTCATCTAGCTATTTCCAGCGGCAATCACACGTTTGAACTTTTTCACCTGCTAGAATAATGTAACCTGATAGCTTGAAGATGTTTCACAAAGTAGGATACTAACTAGAACTGGATAAAATTAATACATCTTCCTAGCCTTGAAACAACTTTATGGCTTCCCAAGCCCATTTCAAGGTGCTGAGTTTAACTTTCAAAGCCCTAAACAGATTAGAACCAGTCTTTCTTGAAGACTGTCTCTCCACATGAACCTGACCAGGTATTATGATGATCACCAGAGGCCATTATGCATGTCCCTGCATCACTGGTGGTGAGGAGGCAGAGTGGGGACTTTTCCATTGAGTGTGTCACCTCTAGAATTAGTTTCTCTGTTACCTCTTCAGTGCCATATAGAAACATTTTTATTCACTCAGGTTTCCAGAATATCTACTCATGGGCTGATAAGTTTATCTGGCTTTTAAATAATCAGCTGCTGCAATCATAAATGTTTGTCTGTAATGCATCATTTTTATTTTAAAAACATTTTAAACAGCTTTTGGGAGTCTGGAATACTGATTATAAGTGCTTAAAAGAATATAGGAAATATTTTTTTTTAAAAAAAGGAAAAGCAAGTAAATGGTATTTATAAAGTAATCAGCCATACTGCCCTTTATAAATTTTGCTCAAACAACAGATTAACATGGGATGGGATAAACAGCAATGGAAAACACACTGCTTATTTAACCAAGAGGTTATTTATTTATTTAGGAAACTTCTATGCCGCCCCATTCGCCGAAGCCTCGGGGCGGCTCACAAACATAAATAAACTTCCTTAAAATAATATAAATTAACAGTATAAATTAAGTCGCCCTGGCCAAAGAATAAAATGAATAAATACTATTAACAATTAAAATGACATTTGAATAAAAAGGTCTTCGCCTGGCACCGAAAAACAAATAACACTGGTGCCAGGCGGACCTCTCTGGGGAGCGTATTCCATAGATTGGGCGCCACTGCAGAGAAAGCCTTCCTCCGAGTACTCACTCTCCTAATTTCCTTCACGGAGGGTTCCCGGAGAAGGGCCTCTCCCGCAGATTTCAGGGGGCGGGCGGGCATATATAGACGTAAGCGCTCCTTCAGGTAACCTGGACCCAAGCTGTTTAGGTTAAAAACACAAAGAACGCAACATTGCAGATAAAATACATTTTGAAAGCAAACAATACTTCTGGTTTAATATATGCCATGTACAAAATTGAAAAATAGGCAGGCAATGGATAGCTTGATTTTTTTGGGGGGGGAAAAAGCATGTAACAATCTAGGGCCTTCTATTCCAGTCTGGCAGTCTGGCATAACATGGAATTCACTGGGTATGGCTTTTAATATCAGCTGGTTGAGTAAGAACTGCAAACAAGAACTGGACATTGTATGCTGACTGGAAAACATGTTTGCAAGCTAGCTTAGAGAGAGGCACAGAATGATTCAGCTGTAGTTCTCCTAGCCAGATGGCATACACTGGGGGAGATTTGGAGTCTAGCATGACCAAGAAACAAAAGCTACAATCAACCCAAGAATTGAGAAATGGAGAATACTGTGGCCAACACATGTACAGACATAATAAAAAGACCTTTTTATTCAAGCGGCATTTTAACTGTTAATATTATTGGATTTTATCTGGCCAGGGCGGCTTATTTTATACTGTATTTTTGTATTTTTAATTTAATGTTATATTTTTGATTTATATTATAATTATTTTAACTTATTGTTGTAAGCCGCCCCGAGGCTTCGGCGAATGGGGCAGCATAAAAATGTTTTAATAAACAAATAAATAAATAAATAAAATAAACATTTAACACAATACAGTACAAGTGTTTTCAGAGAAGAAAATCACCTTGCCTCATTTACAGCATCCAGACAACACAATATTTTAGATTTGCAGCCCTTCTGTGTTTTCTCAGTGCTGATTCTCTGTTCCCTTTACACACACACACACACACACACACACATATATGAAAAATAAAAATTTTATTAAGAAGGAAAAGCAGATATAATTTCAGAAAGTTTTTTGATAGTGCTTGGAGTAATTTGGAAGTCACTAAACCTCTAATTCTATTTGAGTGTCTCAAACACATACACTTTTAATGTAACAATAAAATGTGCACATATGTGCACACACACATTATTATCATTACTACTTCTGGGTAGTTTTAAGTAATCATTTTAATGGCAATTCAGTAACAAAACTAAAACTAAGAGAACAAAACTAAGAGAAGAACTATCACACTGATTTCATGGTTATAGACTACAGAGAAATAAAGAAAGAAATGTTCATGCCACTGCCATGGTGGGGCGACATCCTGTTCTGCAAAGTCAGGTTTCCTACCCTTACTTTTTGCCTTTCTTTTCATGTGGCCATTTTTATGCCAACCAGGTGGATTTTTTTTCTCCTCTGGCTGTCTGCACCAAACTGGCATTAAAATTATTTGGTAGAGTGTTCGTTGGTTATTAGATATGGATTGGTAACCCAAAAAAAAGGAACTACAAAGTTCCAAATAATAAGGTAAAAGCTTTACTGAAGGAAAATGTTTTAAAATCTAAGTGAAAATATGCATGTGCGTGCATGCACACTTACACCTTTCACACACCCCTATACAAGCAATGGGGCAATAAAACAACCAAGGACAAACTCAGCCAGCTAGCCTAACTAGCATGTGTCCCTGCTTTATCCAGTTCTCTTAAAAACAATATATTCCAATCACTAATCGAACTCTCTCAAACATTTCTGAAATTGCAGCTTTTGCCCCTACTCCTAGAACGCCAAGCTTTTTTCCTTCTTGCTCGTATTCTTTCTGCTTCTCTGCCCTCTTGCCTTTTTGCCTCAGAGTGTGATTGTATGGAGCTGTCCACAACCCTCCAAACTCCAAACCCTCAGAGGATTACAGGCATACTATGCAGGGTGGAATGAGCACAAAGACAAAATTTACCCCTGCCCTCCTTTGCTACAAAGCAGTTAGAGAGCCAACTTCAACTGTTTAAGTGCAATGCTTCAGAGCGAGAGAAAAGGAGGCTGAGGCATTGCCAGGATGCATTATGTCTTGGCAATGCCAGTCTCCTTCCCTCCCTGCCCTGTGGAATGTCCCCAGAAGCCCTTCTCTGAGGTTGCTCTCCTGGCCTCAGAGAAGATGCTGGTATAGTACTTTCTTCATCCAACCATGAGGGGCAAGGGAGATCTGAGCATGAGTGCTCCATTACAAGGTTGGAGCAAAGAACCTTATAGCCATTTAGACACTGTCTTGCACCCATGGGATTGCTCTGTTAGGCCTTTGTCTTTTAAACTTGTTTTTCGCACTTCAAATTCACCAGTTAGGAGGGTAATTTCTTGCTCATTTCTACAAACTGGTTTTCCATTTCTGAATTAAACCTGACCTTCTGCTGTACTTTATACTCTTTTGCTCCTCTGAACAAAACTTCCTAACCTTCCAACTACACTTTTGACTTCAAAACTCTTCACCTTGCAGCTAATATCAACCAGCACAGCTACACACATACAAGATTTAGTCTCATACTATATTAAAGCCAAATTAAATATAAAAATGAGATAGAAGTTTTGAAAAAGTATGGGTGTTCTGTATTTGCATGATAATCTGAAATAAATACTTGTTTTCATTTTCCATTTCATTTTCATAATAGAAAGACATGTGCATTTGTGGCAAAATGTACGTAATGCCCACAAATTACTGTGGGAGACCAAGGAAATTAAACTGTGCTTAGTAGCACAAATTCAACATAAGAAAAATCAGCACACAAAGAGAAAGGGAACTGGTTACCTTGGAAGCAAAACTGCTTCTCCAGGAAAAGGTACCACTGCCTCTATTATTATTTTTTTTAAATGATGAATCTGTTGGAACCCTGGAGATGCCAATGTGCACATTAATTTAAGGTCTGTGGATATACATTACCTGAGCAAATTAATGGAGATTCACTTCATTGCAATCCCCTGTGATAATTTACATTTATAATTTGCTGAAGATACTGGCAAATATTATCTTGTTTGGTTTTTGAAATAATACAAGGAGCTTACCCAGGGTATTCAGGGATATAAGGGCTACTTTCCCACACTTGATCAGTCCTATAATAAAACAAAAAGGTTTGTTTTCCTGCAAGAACAACAGTTTGTAAGATCTTCCATAGGTTGCCTTTTCTTCATCCATAGTTTCCTGTTTCTTGCATTGAGCAAATACATCTAAACCAATTGGAGGATCAGACTGAAAGTTATTCTTGATATAATGACTTTGCTACACTTAAATAAACTGATATTGCCCTTATGCTACATCTGTGCATACAGAAAAGCAAGCATGAACAATTGAGCATATATGAAGTTCAAGTTCTGTGACATTTACATGTCTGTCAGACCATGGTTGTTGTAGCTGCTAGTTCCATTACCACATTTTCAGTTACCTGTAGTTGACCTTGGCCCACAAGAGAAGTCATAAAATGATGTAAGTGCCAAAGGAAGGCTTAAATTTCTGAGGTAAGAGTCAACAAAATTGAAAAAGAAATGCATATAGTATGAGTTTATTTTGCATCTTGCTGCTTGCAGGCTCCTGCTTGCTATTGAATAGTGTATTGTATAGTGCTTGCTATAATTCATGGTTTCAGGCATCCACTTTGGGGCTTGGAACCAATGTGCGCAGATACAGGGGTCCTGCTGTATTTTGTAAAAAGATAGGAAAAGGGCCTACAACTCCCAGCATGCCCCAGGTGAGATTTATGGGCCTTTGCTCTCTCTAAACATGCATAGGATTGCTCTCTTACTCTGTTAGAATTTTACCTACTAGCTTGATTTCCATGGCTTGAGCATCCCTACTGTTGTTATAAATAAGCCATTAACTGTTCTTTCCTTTATCTTCCATTGTTTATCTTGCTTTATATATGGGATTCCCCTTTAAAACATTGTTTCAGCAATAATTACAAACACTTAACTGATCTGACAGCAATGTGTTAGAACCTATCTTATTTATTGTTTCAGTTGTGACTTCATTCATATTTGTTATATATTCCCCTTTTTCATTTTGCCATTTTACAGTACACACACGCACGGACGCACACTTCTGAAGGACACAATGGCTCTGACATGGGCATGCTTTGCCAGTTAAAATGACAGGAGTGAGAAAGAAAAAAGCTGTATTTTTATTCTTGAGATACAGCGGATTGATAGCCTCACTGAGAAAAGCTCAGAGTAACATTTCTTTACTATTCAAAATGTCAAGGGCAGCAAACCTTTGATGTGGGAAAGAGCCCACCAAGGAGTGTTTTTAGATATGATGTGAATACAGAGGAAACAGGAAACTTGACATATCAGGATCATAGGAAGCTGTGTTTGGTCAAGTTCAGTACGGCCAAAACTGGCCAGTGGGTTTATGGCTTTCTGGCAGGAGTTTTGCCCACCTGATCCAGAGCAGCCCAGGATCAAATCTGGGATCTAGGCCATGGCCCTCCTTAATTGTCTTCCTGTTCTTTCCCATCTTCATCAGTTCTGCTATAGACACTTTGCAACAGAGACAAGTTGTTCCCATGTTCAGCTTCTGTGTGGGAAAATGGGAAAGCCCCATTGTGAGCACTGAAGATGCAATCAAAGTGGAAGTGCAAACCCTCTTGTGCTTTCTGTACCCTCCATATTTTTGTCACACCCAAACCCACTCGAAGGCTTTGAAAATGAACACAGTCTTCTGCCTGGGTGCATTGACTTCCTAGTAATTTTATAGCACAGCATGGCAACTCGCTATCACCAGAGGACTTCCAAAGTCACTATCCATTTATGCATGGCATTTGCCTTGCTGAAATCCTTGATGCAAACTTGGTTATCACTGCACAGGTGACTGTATTCATTCCTTTCCCAGGACTGAAGAGAGATCATCAGATGTAATTATATACTGTAGTTGCTTGGTTGGGTCCCAGTTCTCCATGGTTACTTAGAAGACAGCAAATGGAAACGCAAAATATTCTTCCCAGGTAGAATAGAATAGAATAAAATACAATCTTTCTGTCTGATGGCTCTGGTGCCTGAAAGGATAAGATATGTAGCAAATGTGAGGGATGTATAGCCCAATGGGAAACTGGGGGAGCAACACAAGGGAAGTTCTGTATTGACTTTGTGATTGATTACCCTGCAATATTAACACGACACAAGAAAGCACCACAATCCCTTTGCTGCATATGATGTTTACAGAATGCACCAAATAATTGTCTTGCTTCCTTCTTATCTTTGTTTTAACTTGTTTGGTTACTAAGGAGATGGTTGAATAACCTGTATCAGATCCAACTTATCCTGGTCTTTCAGTAAAACACTGTTGTTTAGACCTTTAAACCTGGATAATAAAACTGGGGGGACATTGTGTTACCAGCTGTAAAGCACCCTATGTTCCAGTATACCTCTTTGTCAGGGACTGTTCCCATTAAGTCACTGTCTCTATCATTGGAGATGGTCTTATTACAACTTAGTTACTATTGGCTGCCAGAATCATGGCTTTCCAAGTTTTATGAACCCTCTTCTTCCTACCTGTAGCGATTAAGTCTCAGGGAGAGGTTAAGAATGAATTTGGTCACTCTGAAAGTCAGTGTCAATGTATCATTGGTTTGTTTCTTCTTGCCCACAACCTTTAGGATTGGAGATGCAACTGGAAACCATTTCTATGTGCAGCCTCTTTCCACTATCCAACTTAAGGCTATAGCTCACACTTCCCCAATCTCATGTCCTCCAGATATGCTGAGGACCAGCATGGCCAATGCTAGCTGGAAATAGCAATCCAACACATCTGGAAGCCACTTGGCTGGGAGAGGCTGCTGTTGCTAAAGGCAGAATACATGGTTTGAAGGTGGGGAATAAATGTCCCTTAGTCTGAAAATAAGCCTAAATTTTGGAGAAGACAGATGGAGAATGAAGTGGGGGAAATCCCAGTGAATGTTCGCTGCAGGGTGAAATTTGAGCTAAGGTAAAATTCATCATTGTCTTCATGTTGCCCCTGAAGGTCTTCCTGCCACCCATTACCCAGCATCCTACTGCAGTACTTTGCTTTTGTTATGGGAATCCTAGCATATTTGTGGGGGGGGTACAATTTCCCTGAAATAGCAGCAGACAGAGTGATGCTGCGTTATCACATAATATTATGTCATGGAGTTTTTAGGGAGAAATGGTGGGGAAACCTCTGGAGAAGCAGCAAGAAGACTGGTTTTTCACCCTACCCAAGTAGAGAGTGATATAGTGGTTACGAGTGTGGGACTAGGACTCAGGAGATCTGGGTTCTCGGCCCCACTCAGCCATGGGTCTCACTGGGTGACTTTGGGTCACAGATTTTCAGCCCAACTTACCTCACAGGGTTGATGTGAGGATAAGATTGAGAGGAGGAGAAAAACTATGTAAGCCTCTCTGAGTTCCATGAAAGGAAGAAAGGTGGGATATAAATTTGATGAATAAATAGGGATACTGGTAGGTATATAGTAACACAACACCAAAGGAGGTGCTGGACCCTCCAGGGAGGCCATGGGTCTCAATCTGAAGAGCAATTCATTACCATTTTGCCAGTCATTGCCCCTTTTTTTCTCATGAATTTTCATCTCCATGCATTCCAAACTCTCACTCTTGGTATTCATTGAACATCAGAGCTTTGGAAGAGAGTAAAAGCTGAAACTCTAAATATTTCACGCTAAATATATTTTTAAATGACTCTGTCCTTGTGCTGTCTATCATTTGTGTGTGTGGGTAGAGAAAAAGAGAGAGGCAATATTCCCTCCACTCCAGAAATTAACTAATCAAAGTCATGATCCTGTGCAAGTTTAGAGAGCTGTTGGCCATTTTTCTCACTAAACTTGCATAGGATTGCAATCTACTCAAACCACTAAACTGATTTATTCCACTATTCCAGAGTTCACTTTAATATTTGGTAGATAGATAGATAGAAACTTTATTACCGTCAAAGACCAGCTCCACTTTAATATTTGGTGCTATTTACATGTGTATCGCCCAAGACTTTAGAGGAAATGCAGGTCCCAGGGTACAAAACTGCTACTTGCGACATAAGGAATTCTAAGTGGTGGGTTAGCAGCTCACTCAAGTCACTGAGCAAACCAGATGAAGAATTCGCATTTCTAATATTCAGAGTCTGCATGTATTGCAGTGGAGGAAGAGGAACAACAAAAATCACAACTAATATGAAAATACTTTTAAATAAGGAGCTTTCTGAGCAGCACAGGCCATCACACCTCAGTTAGAACATAAGAGCCCCTGCTGGATCAGAGTCTTATTTCTGACAACGAGCAGATAAATGCTTCCAGGCAGCTGCCTGAAGGGGATTCTAATCCTACTAGCTTTTTCCAGGATAGATAAATTGGGAGTTGCAGCTGCAAAGTGCTCACTGCAGCATTGATAATTTAACAAAATAACCCCATGGTTTCAGTTTGAGTTTGACTAATATGGGAAACTGAAAATCCAATATATAGCTTTTAAAAAACTGGGAAAATACAGTTCTGAGCAATTCATGTGAAAGAAATTGCCATTAGCAGACAGCAAGCTCTGATATTGATCAAAACAAATGTATTTCTCTCTAACAGGCAATGTCCTTGTAAAGCAATGTAATGACTGTTAATTTCCCAGCTGACATACCTGCTAATATATATTTCTGCTACAGCCATTTCATTATTATTAGTCTGAAATGCTTTCAGAAACAGAAATAAGAATCTTACTTAGAAGTAATTATATCTTACCATCTTTCCATAGTTCCAGGTCTTATTCTTTTCTATGAAATTGTTCATTGGTGCTATTGCTTGTATGGATACCATTACAAATCCATTCAACAGAGAAATGAAATAATTTGAGCTTACTTTTCTGGTATTATAGGGAATTTCAATATATTTCTGCTTACCTTATGGATGTGTAGTTCCTAGAACTATTATCACTGTGTATACTGTATAGTGATGCATTCATACAGTGCATATACTCTGCATATAGCTCAGAATGCTATAAACTCCCAAATTTGTGAAACTGCCCCTCTGCTGGAAGAATGGATCTCTACGGATAGAGCACACCGCCTGTTTATGCCTGTGAACAGGTCCCTGAGTGCAAATCTGCCTTGGCCAGAATTTCCAGCAGCTGCAGGTTCTCAAAGGACATAAGAGGGGTGGCTTTACATCTACTGATTTAAAGTATTTTTCCCCATGTGAGACCCCAGGCAGCCCTTTTTTCTCCCATAGATTTCAGTAGGAGGAAAAATATTTAAAATTTGGGAACAAATGCCTTTCAACCTACTCATCAATGGTGTGGAATTTGGAGTAAGCAGCAAGTGGCCAAGTTAGCTGATGACACCAAGCTATTTATTTTTTGTAACTTTTAAAATTATTTTAATAACAGTAAAGTTTAAAAAGAAAAAAGAAGAATACAAGTAAAAAGCACAAAGCACCCAGAGTTCTTTAATAAATGTTGCATAAATGTCAAATATTTAAAAAACAGCAACAATGCTCAGTGTGCTCAGTAGCTGAACTATAGTTTTCATGCAGAAAAGCACCCCTGCTATTCAGTTCTTGGAATTTCTAAGAAGGGATGAGAAAAGCACCTGGCTGGAACCCTGGCCAGTCAGTGAAAGTCAGTGTAGGCAGCAGTACTGAGCTAGATGGACCACTGCTCCGCCTCATGTTCCTCTCCCTCCATGCCATGCTCTTGCCCACATCAATGAGGTCCATGCAGGATCTATTCCTTGGGACTGTGGACACTGGCTGAAGTTTCTGAGCTATTTACTTGACATTTTGGAATTGTTGCATTGGAATTGATGGGCCTATGTTTAGATCATTTGAGGCTTCTTGAGATGCAGATTTTGGTCATTCTTTTACTCACTGTAAGTTTACTTATGGTGGGTTTCCATGCTACAGACATTCTCTAGGGGGAAGGGTCATAGCTCAGAGATAAAGCACCTGCTCTGCATGCAAAAGGTACCAGGTTTAATCTCTGGCATCTCCAGATAGAGCTAGAAGAATTTCTGCCTAAAAACCTGGAGGTCCACTACCAGTGAGTGTTGATAATCCTATATCTCTAAGTTGCTTTTACTGATGTTGATGTCTGGCTAGTGGTCTCTCACCTTCTTTTCTTGTTGGCTTCAATCACATTCCACCCATCACAACTAACACACATGCTTGTTTTGTTTTCCTTGACATTTAATTTTAAAATAGTGATACCCTCCTTTTATTAGTCTTATGCATGCTTTAGGTAGAGTGGTGTTTTTGTGGATTTTGGACTTTTGAAATAGTAGCTACATGAAAGCAGTGTTTTTTCCTTGTTTTTTTCCTGATCTCTTATGCTGTTGATGGTAATATTTATCACTTTGTTGTTATAGTAGCTCAGCTGCTCCCACTTCTTTGAAATTTTTCCCTTCATCAGAGGGGTGTTCATTAAGCTACTTTTACATATGCTACAAACTGCTTTGCTCACACACAAAATATGTAGAAACCAAAATTATGCATCTGGGTTTCTCACTAGGTGCCTCTATAGTATCACTCAGAAATACATTTGCCCCATGTGCATCAACAAACTGGAGCCTGTTTCCTTTGAGCCTTTTTGAGTCTCATCATTTTTTGTTGCTCCTTCTGACTGCAACACATGAAATTTGATCTAATCACTATAATATAGTAAGATGATAGGTATTTTTATCAGGTACCTTAAAGAACAGTTGAGTTATTGAAAGCAGCCTCCCTCAAGCCTAATACTCTCCAGCTTTCATCATTCCCAGTCAGCATGGCCAATGTTCTGGGATGATGAAATGAAGTCCAAAACATCTGGAAGACATCAGATTTGAGAAGGTTGATTACAGTGACCAAGCACCTTTGCTTTATTTAACAGAATAAGTTATCTCTCTCCTCTTTCTTTTCCCACCCTCTCTCTCCTTTACAACTCAGAACAACAAAGCTGATTGACAATACAATCAGGACTAACAAGGAAATATTTCATGTAGCAAATTGCCAAATTTTGCAAATAATGCACTCACATTGTGATTGTCATTGCAGCTGCTGGCAAAGCTGGCTTTTGAAAATGATTAGATAAATCCATAGAGGTTTGTGACTATTAGCTACAAGTTTTAGATTTAACTTACAGTATCAGAGGAAATATACCTCATAGAGCTTTTCTAGGTAAGGCTGCCATTTCTACTTTTGTTGAAAAATTAAAATTGGAGCTCTTACAAGGGATTTTTTCCTTTCCTGACTTTCTATAATTTCCACTATGCATCCTCTAGGTGGCACTGTGATATAGCAGTACAACTACACTAGAGGTAACTAGTACATTCACCATTTAAAAAAAAAACCAACCTGAATTTTCTTCATTCCAACAACCTCCCAATTGTGTCAAAAACTAGATGGGAAACTGGATAGGGATGATGTCTGAAGTAGCTTTAAATAACAACAACAATTATTATATTATATTATTATTAATTATTATTTCAGTTATGTACTGCCCACTGCTAAAGCTCTCTGGGTGTTTTACGAAGTCAATAAAAACAGACAAAATACAATTAAAATGTCATAAAATCAGAAAAAATAACAGTTTTAAACACCTAAAACAAAGAAACAATAGGAAAAATTACTCTGTGAACACCTGGAGGTGAGGAACTATGATTGCACAATAAAAACCTCATCTAGAAATCCTGGTTGTATTTATAAACTCAGTGTGGTGTAGTGATTAGAGCTTTGGCTTGAGATTAAATAACCTGGATCTCCCAAATCCAGGTTCTAGTCCCCATGAAGTTCACTGGATGGCTTTGAACCAGTCACTAACTCTGAACCTGACCTACCTGTCAGGATGGTTGCGAGGATAAATGGAGAGGAGAATTATGTATCCCAGCTTGGGCTCCTTGGAGGAAAGGCAAAGTGTAAATGTAATAATACATTCATAATAGTAAAAAAGTTAGATCCTTTTAAGCAGCTTGGGTGAATAGCCTGTTATTTAATTTTAGAGGTTTAGTTTAATGTTGCTGTTTCTCTTCCCAATTCCCCATCTTATATCTGCTTTCTACTAATGCTGTTTTTATTGTGCTGTCTACCATTTTATACTCTTGTAATATAAAAATTGTTTAGATGTCTGTGAAGAGAAATGAAAAGTTCTAGAAATGCAACATAAGTGGAACAACAATATTGCATATCCTGTTAAGATAATGTGTAATGGACTGAAGACATCTTAACCTCAATAACATGTATTTTTCACTATTATTCAAACATTGAAGAGAGGAAAAGAAATGAAGCTGGGAAATTATATTCCTGTCCAAGCACTGACTGCCAACAGGTCAAGGTCCATTCATCTCCTTGTGGTACTCATTTTTTATTTCTTTTGTTACTATCTAGTTAATAATATCTGTATTTTTCAAACCACTGGATGATATAAAGATAGGAAAAAATGCAGGGAGAGAGAGAAGCTACCAAATCTCAGTTGGAATTTCAGACTGGCACTAGATCATGTCTCTATTACTAAGTGACAGTTAAACATACAACCAGAGGCATACCAAATGCTTCCAGGTAAGGCAAGTACCTTTTCCCTGGGGAGGCATTCGTGCCTGATGTACAGATTGTACTAATTAGCCATTATTCCTGCAGCCAGATGAAAGAATAGGCTAAAGTCTCTAGTTCATAGGGATCGCAGAAGATCAGCAGTGCTGCATGAGCAGTCCCAAACAAACAACCATGTACTGTGCCTTAAAAGTATCTCACATCTCCTAACATTCATTGGTTTCTTCCATGTGAAGAGAATGACACTGTGAGTCCACAACCCCCAAATTAAGCCCAGTCTTCCCCCTTGCCTTTGCCAAGAATGTTAAAGTGGAACCATAAAGCCCTGCATCATGGTTTTTTCACAACTGAATTCATACCATAGTGACTGGGTTCATATGACAGGACAACCCACTCTATAGTGGGTTAATGTGGCATCAAAACTCAGCAATGTTTCCAAAGGATCTTTAAAAGCTTATAAACTACCCCAATTTAAATACCCCACCATGGGTTGATGTGTTGTTCAGACCTATATGAGACAGGCTGAGCTCAAAATTAAAGAGTCCCGTGGCCAGAGCAGCAAAAATGCATTGCCAGTCTGGAAGAAGAAATGGAAAGGAAGATTATGTAAGCTGCCTTAGATTCCTTGCAGGAAGAATGGCAGAATATAAATAAAATAAACTTTGGATCTCCCTCCTCTGTGTCAAATCTTTTTCAGGAATGCTTATCCAGGATGGAGCCCAAGGGTGCTCCCACCCTTGGCCATTAGCTATATGTAGTGAATAGGTGGCAGTAGAAACAAGCTCATTGTTTCCCTGCTCTCCAGATAGTCTTTTCGAAAGAGGGGTTGCCAGGAATTGACAGGGGCTCAGCTTCTCCCCATTCTTGGACTTTTCGAGTTTCTCCCCACACCCAGCAGTACCTCATTCTGATCTTGTGCTTTGGGTGAGAATCTGATGAAGAAAATGAATATGATGACCCACTGGAAGCAAAGGAGGGGGCCACTTCCTCCTTCCACCATGGTGCATTTTATGTTACTGCTCCTGGGTGCACCCTAAATGGGATGCTCACCATTGATCCTCAGTATTTCCCCTGGAACAGCATCCCTGGGTTTCTAGGCAGGAGTAACTATGTGTTGCTTACTACCAAGCCCACCACGAAGAGCAGTGCTGGGAGAGAAGGAGTACTCTGTTCTGGTTGCTCCCTTCCAAAATGGCTGCCAAAGTTTGCCAGAACAACATGGCAACTCTGTGAGTGAGTTGCAAGGAGGAGCTACAACAATAGTTAATTGTTAATCCAGCCCATCTACCTTGAGGTGCTGCAGTGGAGGCAAGGTGTCAAGTCAGGTTGTTGCTGATATTCCTGGCACTTGGGGAGCCTCAAGGAACTGCTGCACTTTCTCACTTTTGCCCAACGAAGTGCAGAGGAGACTGAGGGACAGAGGGTCAATTTCAGCAAGCTAGTCCTTCTCTCTGCTGATGGAGCAATGTCACAATGGGGGAGAGGGAGACAGCGTTGTTTGTGCTCTCTGGGGTGTGATTCAGTCATTTTTAACTTCCAGAGCTGAAGAGCAAGCTTGGCATACTGTTTCCTAGAACACAAGCCAGAAAGCCAAAGAGCTTTCTTCTCTCACAAAGGGATATGTATAAATGTTTTAGCCCTGTCTTCTCATTCGCAAGAACAGTTAGTCTGTTTCTGTCCACTGACCAAAAACATCCACTTCATCCACCTGTATTTTTAAGTACTTCTTCACCTAACTATGGAATTGGCTACCACAAGACTGAGTGATGGCTACCAGTCTGGACAGCTTTCAAAGGGGTTAGACAAATTCATGAAGGATATGTAAGACTGCAGGTCATATACTGCCTCCACTATCAGAGGCATCATGCTGCTTGCCATTAGTTTTGTAGAAACATGAGTTAGAGGGTGCTCTTGCCCTTGTGTTCTGCTTGTCAGCTTCCATTGTTGGTATGGCTGGCCACAGGGGGAACAAAATGCTGGGCAAGATGTTCTTATAGAGAACTTGTACACCAGAAACAGCTGTCAGAAAGAACAGTTTATAGCTGTGTAATTCTGTGCAATGCAGACTAATGGTGATTCATGTAATAAGTTATGCTTGTGATGGATGTATCATTCTGGTTAAGCTGCTGTTTGCTTTTTCTTAGATATGGAATAAATCCTGAGTAACCTCTTTCTTCAAAAAAAGACAGTCATACAATAATGTGCTTTAAATTGACAAGTACGTATCTGGAACACAGTTCTTGACATCCAGATTTATGTAGGATCAACTGTGCTACATAAATGATCTTTTTCCTGCTTTCCACCAACAAGCCCTATAGCTTGCCAGAAATGCTCTAACAAAAGTCAGGAGGCCCTGCTGAACTGGGCGGGCTGCAGGGTGGGTGTGACTCTTCTTGAGTACAGCCCTTCCTCTCACAGATCGATTCTTCTCGCAAGTGCCAATCCTGGATCCAGTCCAATGTGTGAAATGATTGTGCTAACTGTAAATGGATCAATCTTTAATAAAATGACTGTGTTTCCAAACTACCCTGGGAACTTCAGCACTGTATAAATTCTTTCCAAAAATTATTTACAGTTATTTCCTGAGAGCAATCAATACTTTCTTTCCTCCTTTCAAAGAACAGCAGATGCTTAAAAGTGGTACAGGTTTCTCCTGTGTTTAATTTGGGTGAGAAGGCAGTACATATATCAGAAGTATGCTGTGTGTTTTTTGACATTGTTGAATCTAGGGAAGGCTAAATGCAGCCTTAGCACTGAATTTCTAGCTAAATTTCTCTGCTTGTTCATATTTTCTGTGCCCACTGAATTTTCCCGTCAAACTTCCTGGCTACTCTTTAAAACAAGACCCACTAGTCACATCTGAGGCATGCTGAGATTGATTTAGCAATCTAGAGGACACAACAGTCAACAGGACTCACTGATAGGACATTTACAAGAATGTCCTAGGTGCTACACAAAACTGTGGCAGTATGTTAAAGCAATCAGCAGGAGGCTAGTTCTAGCCCAATCTGGAGTTGCCTGCCATTAGAGAAAAATAAAGTATCAAAATCTTCACAGGGTGCAAATCTGTGCACATTAATAATAGGCCTTGCCTGCATCAAAGGATAAAAGAGTACATGCATATTTTGCTGTTTAAAAGTTAATTGCAACATTGCAATAGACAATTCCAAGAACAGAAATGTAATTCAGATTACAAGATTTGTATCACCACTGAACCTCACATTCCCCAGGCCTTTCTGAATCATTGTTTAAGCACCAAGGTACACTGTTTTCTTGACATAGCTTGGACTACACAGTATAAAAGGATGTCTATTTCAAGACAGATCCAGCAGGCATCCTAATACTGAGGGGAAACAATATTGGTTCAAAGAGCTGTAGTGACCAATTATTTCCAAATGTTTATTTGCTATCACAAGTTTAAATTGTTTGCATGAAATTCACATTAGCATGGTGAATGACCAAATACAGGTTTTGCACTTGTAACCTCTCTGATGCCACTTGTACATTTCTGAGGTTAGAGCAGAAGATCTTAGGATGTTTAGAAGAATCTGTTAAGATCTCATCCTGTACCTTTAAAAGTGTGGTTGTGGTGGGGTGAACAGATGAGTCAATGAGAAACATTATGCTAGGAGGGACTGTTCCATTTCCAGAAACACTGCAGTGCTGGCATGATCTCTGGAGCAAACTACCATGTTCTTCCTTTGTTCCAAATATGAAGGTAATATGGAAAGTAACATTAAAAGTAAACACAGACACACACAAGATCCCTGGGATGGGATAGACACACATCGTCTACCACTATTCTAAGCCAAAGGTGAGCAACTTGCAGATGTGTTTGCTTAATTCTCATCAACTCAGCCAGCATGATCAATGGTCAGATGGGAGTCCCTGCAACCATGTCTAACACTTTATGTTGCCAATTACTGCTTTAAGAAGCACCACTTAACATCACCTTAGTATTAACCTAAACTAGGAAGATAAGAGGAAAAGGTGCACAGGGACAAATGACAATGTGAGATATACAGAAACCTGTGGACAAGGAAAGAGGAGACCATTGATGAACAGAGGTAGAGAGGAACTTGGGAAATGAGGGGAAAAAGAGTTAACAGATGGCATGAAGAAGACCTATGACAGTGCAAGCAGAATGCAGACATAAGAAGAGGGAGCAGCTAAGAAATGGGGTACAGAGATATGAGGAAGAGAAACAAGATGCAGAGCTTTGATAGTGAATATAGAGAAAAGCAAATGTGTGCTATGGGCTACCAGAGAGAAGATAACCCCTGTGTTTTTAAAAATGTTAAGCCAGAATTCTAGAGAATCCTGGTTTATTGTGAATGAGTGGCATACTAGTGCACACAGCCACTCAGTCCCATGTGGCTTTCCCTGCAGGAAGGAGGAATAGTCTGTTAGGGAGTTGTCTGAACTGAAGAACTTGGTTTGTCACACCCTGTACAAGTCACAATTGCAACCAGGGTTCCAAAGGGTGCCAGGTCCTTTGGTAGGGCAAGGACAATTATTATAGGAACTTATTGTTTGATTAGTTTTATTAATGTACTGTTTATCTTATTATATTTTATTGTAAACCACCCAGAGCGTCCTCTGGGCTATTGGGGGGGCAGGTGATAAAAATGTAATAAGTAAATGAACAAATAACCAGGGTTAATTCTAGGCTTACAAAACCTAGCCAGGAATGGCAAGGCAGGATCTAGTTAAGACAACATGCTAAGCAAACAATTCCTGGTTTATCTGGGCCATGTTAGAGGAGGAGGAGCCAAGCAAAAGCAAATGTGGTCTGAAACCAACACACACCACCGGTTGTGCAGAATCTGCACATTCCATGCAACATTCCGTGCAAATGCAGCCATTTCATACAATTTGGATTAGAAAGAAAAACAAGGAAGGTTGTACAGAAAGAGGAACTCAATAAGGTCTGTACTAGTGAAACAAGAGAAAGCTCTGCAGAACACAAAGAAAGAAAGATTGCAGCAGAGAGAACATCCCGTTTTTGGGCAAGGTGTTGGAGCGGGTGGTGGTGGGACAACTCCAAGCACTGTTGGATGAAACTGATTATCTGGACCCATTTCAGTCTGGCTTCAGACCCGGGTACGGTACTGAATCTGCCTTGGTCGCCCTGTATGATGACCTGTGCAAGGAGAAGGACAGGGGGAGTGCGTTCCTGTTGGTTCTTCTGGACCTCTCAGTGGCTTTCGATACCATCGACCATGGTATCCTTCTGGATAGGCTAGCGGGAGTGGGGGTCGGAGACACTGCTCTGCAGTGGTTCCGCTCTTATCTCAATGACCGTTTCCAGAAGGTGGGGCTGGGGGACTATGGCTCTGCACCATGGCAGCTATGCCATGGAGTACTGCAGGGGTCCATTTTGTCCCCTTTGCTATTTAACATGTACATGAAACCGCTGGGAGAGGTCATCAGGAGGTGTGGGCTGCGGAATCATCAGTACGCTAATGATACCCAGCTCTGCCTCTCATTTTCCACCAATCCAGGTGAGGCAGTGGCTGTGCTGAACCGGTGCCTGGCTGAGGTAATGAGCTGGATGAGGGCCAATAAACTGAAGCTCAGTCCAGACAAGATGGAGGTCCTGTTGGTCGGTGGATCGAACTTCGGTGAGGGTAAATTGAACCTAGTCCTGAATGGAGTTGCACTCCCTCTTAGGGACAAGGTCCGCAGCTTGGGAGTGCTCCTCGACCCAGAGCTTTCACTGGAAGCTCAGGTGACAGCGATGGCGAGGAATGCTTTCTTTCAGCTTCGGCTGATCCATCAGCTGCGCCCCTACCTGGAGTACGACTGCCTCGCGACAGTGACACACGCGTTGGTGACTTCCCGACTTGACTTCTGCAACGCGCTCTACATGGGGCTACCCTTGAAGACGGTCCGGATACTTCAATTGGTTCAGAATAGAGCTGCCAGGCTGTTGACGGGGACTGGGCGTTATGCTCACATGACTCCAGTCCTCCGTCAGCTTCACTGGCTTCCCATTGAAGTCCGGGCCCAATTCAAGGTGTTGGTGATCACTTATAAAGCCCTAAACAGCTTGGGTCCTGGCTACCTGAAGGAGCGCTTACGTCCATATATGCCCGCTCGCCCCCTGAGATCAGCGGGAGAGGCCCTTCTCCAGGAACCTTCCGTGAAGGAAATTAGGAGGATAGGTACTTGGAGGAGGGCTTTCTCTGCGGTGGCACCCAATCTATGGAATGCGCTCCCCGGAGAGGTCCGCCTGGCGCTGTCGTTATTTGTTTTTCGGCACCAGGCGAAGACCTTTTTATTCAAGCATCATTTTAATTGTTAATGTTATTTTTAAGTTTTTTGGCCAGGGCGACTTATTTTATACAGTTATGTGTATTTTATATTGTTATTTATGTATTTTAATTTATTTATAAGCCGCCCCGAGGCTTCGGCGAATGGGGCGGCCTAGAAATTTTCTAAATAAATAAATTTTCTAAATAAATTATGGATTAAATTTGTAACTAAATTACTTCTTTGGTGGTTAATAAAACAGTGTGACTCACCTGAGTAAGAACAACACAGAAGTAGCTCTTGGAGTGATTTGACTAGTACCTGACTGCTCTAAGCAATATATTTTCCTGCTATTAATACAGATGCATTTATGGGGGCTGGTTTCCCTCCTCACATATCAATAATACTTAAGTTACAAGCCTTAAAAATCAGAAGTATAAACTTGTGAACAAAACAGGACTGCTGCTATTATGATTAGCATGATGCATAGAATACATAGTCCATCCATGGTTTAAAGACAGTTGCTCCATAAAACAGAAAAGACTTTAACAGTCCTCTGTATATCAATTTACTTGAGAAGATCCTTTGGGGCTTTTATATATATTGTTTGGGAATTTACAAAGCCATTTTCATTTAACTGTTTGTAATTGCTAATTGCACCCTCCTGTTTAGAACTGTGGAAAAGTATCTTCAATGCATCCACGCATCTTAACATCAATCTATGCAAAATGTCTGGAGTGACATGTTTTATTATTTCTGCTGAAATATGAATTGTCACATCTAATTAAAATGTATATAGCTGTTAGTAGAATTATCAAAACTATTTCAGTGGGGCACAGTAAAGACATAAATGAGGTATTAAGAAGTCAGGGGTGCATCTGTTCAAATGATCCATGTACTATTTTAAGAGCCTGCAATAAATAATTCAAGGAAATGTTGGAGCAAAAATCTCATTTTTAAAGAAAAGGTCTGCAGACCAAAATATACTATGGCACTTTGACACAGAAGTGCTGAACCATAAAAACCATATACATGGCAGTTGTGTTGTTGTTTGATGAGTTTTTAAACAAAGTTAAAATTCTTGGTGTGCATATATAAACCAGTACAAACTTTCCAAGTGTGTCACTGGATCAGGGCCTACAATGGTACTTGAATGATGACAATCACAATTTCATATCCCTGGGTACAAGGTAAAGTAGGCCATTAAGCATTGATCAATTCCAAAAGAGTAGTTAAAGGATTTTCAAAGACTGCCTCAGATTCTTCCACTGGATTCTCAATGTCCAGCTTAAAGATACAGGATCCCTTCATTACTCTGGGACTTTGGAAACTGCTTTGCTGGTGACCTCTGAAGGATGCAGTTTTCTGCTAGGAAAACAAATAGAAATCACCATTAGAAACATACACATTTTCTGATTTTCTGTCTTTGGTACATTGAAATCTCATCTTTCCTCCAAGCAGCTCAGGACAGCATATATGAAGCTCTCCAATTTTATTCTCACAAACATCTTATGGGAGGAGAAGAGAAGAGCCATCAGCCCATATTTTTCCAGCAAATCAGGGTTACAAACGCTTGCACATGAGCATGCTCGGTCCACCTGCCGGCTCGTTGGAAGAAAAGCTGCAGCTGCAAAATGATTTGGAAATCAACCGACCCCTCCGGTGGCCACCTTACTCCCCCATCCAATTTACATTGGGGCCAAACAGAACTGCAATATTCCTGTAATTTCCTCTTTGAAATATAATCACCTTTAAACCGATCCCAGTTATCTAGAATGCAACTCAAGGGTGTACTTGTTTGGGTTGACTTACCCTGTCCCATGATGCGCGCTGAGTGTTCCCCAGAAGACCTTTAGAAGGATTTCAGCAGACCTCTCTGATTTTCCTTCTGTCAGTTCTGCCAGGCGTCCGTGGTCAAAAGTGCTCACGCACTTATGGGGGATCCGCTCACCCCGGACTCAAACCAGGGTAATATACCAAAAAGAGTTTCCAAAACTCCCCCCTTCCGCCCAAGAAGCTCCCCAATTCTACTCGAACTCGCCTATTCCTATAGAGTTCAACTCTACTTAGGAGTCACCAGCCATCAGACAGGGGAGGGCAGCTTGCCAGCCTCTTACCAGCACCGGACTCTAACTGGAGGCCCTTTTCAACTGTACTTGGGAGTCACCGGCTGTCAGACAGGGATGGGCAACTTGCTGGCCTCTAACCAGCACTGGACTCTAACCAGAGGCCCTTCTCTTTTCCCTCTTTTTGAACCGGGTCTTCCCCCAAGCAGTTAACTCTTTTTTTTTTTCTTTCCCCTTCTTTTGAACCGGGTCTTCCCCGGAGCAGTTAACTCTTTTTACCAGAGGCTTTTTCTTACCTGGGAGCTCCTTGTCTTGTCAGGGTTAGCTCTCTCAGTCTCGTTTTCCTCTCAGCCACCCTTTCCTCAAGCCCTGCTCACGGCTGGTGGAGGTTTCCGGCCAAATTTGCCTCAGCCCAAATGCTGAGGGAGAGCTCTCTAATGCCTGTCGTCCACACCTCCGAAAAGAGGTTCTTTGAGGGAGAAGGCTTAAGAATTTTGAGGCAAAATTCGCCTTTAGTCCGCTCGGTGCCCCACGTTGGGTGCCAAAACTGTTACCGGACTGAGCCAGTCAACAGCTGGGGCAAACCCAGGTGGACCCCAGACCTGAGCCAAACAGAGCCTGAGACGAGACTTAGAGCTAAATTCAGCTTTATTCTAGTGCACTATAGAATAAAGGGAGACGAAAGGGGACATTCAGCCCAAAGCAGTGTCTCAAAAGTTGCACCCCAGTACATGCGTTTTATACCCTAGGTAACCAATTAGGTCACCTAATACACATCTAATACATCGATACATCAATGTATGCACCCCCTCCCGTGCTGGAGAAAGAGTCCTTTCTTCTGTCAAGGACCAGACATTTCCCATGTCTATTTCTTATCTGCTCAAGATTCACACAGGCTTGCCATGTTCTTACTCCCTGCACATTTGCAACTTTCATGGCGGCTAGAGCCAGTTTCCACTGTCCCTTTGATTACCGTATTCGAGGTCAGGCTAGCGTGTTAGCTGTGGGTTACACAAAGTTCATTTTGTTCTTATTCTCCCTCCCTTCTGGGACAGTAGAACTGTGGTGTTTTTACTATGTGGCCTTCCTCTAGCCAACTGCTTTTGGAGCCTTTCTCTGGCCAATTACTCTTGGGGTGTTTTGAGGTGCTGCAATTGGTAACGCTTCCATGGACCACCTTCAAATAAGATCAATGCCTAAGAAGGGTTCTAGCTGGTTTTATACCCCAAATATATATTGAGCAACAGACAGTTCTGCAATGAAGCTCAAGAGGTGGTTGACACCAATAAACATTGGTGAGAGTCAGAAGGGGTCTCCCGGACCATCTAGTCTGACCCCCAGCTCCAGCCGGCTCCGCTCACGACATGCCCACCATGTGCATGTCCAGCCTATCTTTGAACACCCTCACCGATGGGGCCTCAACAACCTCTTGTGGAAGCCCATTCCACACCCTCGGGGTCCTGACTGTCAGGAAGTGCTTCCTGGCATCCAAATGAAACCTTGGTTCCCTGAGCTTTGCTCCGTTGGAGTGTGTCCTGCCTTCCTCTGCAGGGGAGAACAGGTGTTTACCCATCTCCATGTGACATCCCCTCACATACCTGTATGTCGCCAACATATCCCCTCTGAGTCTCCTCTTCTCTGAAGAGACCCAGTTCCCTCAGTCTCGCCTCATACCCCATCCCCATAAGGCAAGAGGAAGATGACCAAGGGATCTGGAGCAAGGGCCAGATCCAATGTGATATGGGAAATCCACAGTTAGGCACTCCTAGTTTTTGTTTTGGTAAGGACAGCCTTTCCTAATCTAGTAACAGCTCCACAAGGAAGATCCTTGCTTTGAAGATCCTATGTGATAGGTTGTTTAACATATCCCTCTTGCTCTTTTTCTGATACAAATCATTTCACTGAAATTCCTATCAATTCCAAAAAGAGGCAATGCAGGGATTGGACCATTGCAGCCTCACAAGACCCTTCAAGGAATGTTGAAATAGAGTTATGTCAGATGAGCAGGATGGGGAAGAATTCCTAACTGGAATTCAAAGGCCACTTAACTCAGGAATAAAGCCAGAAAGTAACAGGCAATCAGCTAGCTTTAGACAGAGCAGAAAATCACCATAAGCATGTTAATGGGGAGGGGGTGCAACAGGTATGACTAATTGTGGGAATCTGACCAACTAAGGCATGTCAGATATTCTAAGCATTGGAATTATGGCAAGATCTGCCTTAATGAATGTTGGCAATGTGGGGTTAGGTAGGAAGATGGGCCCTCACTTTGGAATCAATTTCTTACCACTGGAATCATGCTTCCTAAACAAGTTTATTTCTCAGAATTGTAACTACTACCATCACTTTTTGTTGTTGATTTCTACAATAGACTTAAATTTATACTTTAAAGGCAGCTTTGCTGTTTTTCATAACCACAATACATCTTTATTTAGAACATCCTACTCTGTCTGGGGGTGAAAGGGGAGAGAGGGAGAGCATCTTGACAGGCAATAGAAAGGAACAGCATCTCTGCAGAAGTATCAGCACTTTAGGGGTGGAGGATTTACCTCAGGGAAATGGCATGAACAGAGGACTTGACCTCCCCCCCACCCCCAGCTCCTCTTGTCTCAACATAGCCTTGCACAGCTGCTAATAGCAAAAGAGAAACAGTAGTGGATCCTAACCAGAGATCTCTCCTATCACATCTGATTTGGTCCTAATTTAACCCTTTAGGAGCAGATAGTCACTGAAATAGCAAAAAACCCTCTGACGTTCTGCTAGAGAAGGCAGATCAATACTGCCCAAGGGCAGAATTCCATCTGACTTTCTATGTTAACAGCTAAAACTGAATGACCTTGTGAAGGATATACATGAGACTTCACTCTGTTGCCTTTACAAAACTTCCACTCATTTGCTACATTAATTTGCCAGTACAATGCGGGATGCAGGTCCCGTGCTCAGTCTGTCCCCTAGCCAGTCCCTTGTATGGCAAAACTGCATTACACAGTGGCCTGCCAGTAGGAAAGGAGCAACAGTGTGATGACTGCTGCTCCTCTCCCGCAGGACAAATAAGGCTGGGGCTGGGACCCTGCGGCCCTTGGACTAATTGTGTGTGGGTGGCAAGAAGCAGAGAAACTAGAGAAAAAGAAGGGGATGGCATAAAGTGGGAGGGGGGGAGAGAAAAGGGGTGGCAGGAGGACTAAAACATTAAAAAGGGAGTAGACCTACATATGCAACTTCAGACAGATCGGCCCTATGGGAAAGTAGTCCTCAGAGTCCCTCTTTCCAGGGGTAAGGGCTGTTTGCAATGATAGAACTTTCCCTACAAACAAGGGCTCAGCAGTACCAGAAAAAAGGTTCCCACTATACCAGTATAATACCAGATCCACTGTTGTTTTTTTTGGGGGGGGGGAGGAGGGGGTCCAAGTTTGTATTATTTTCTATCAATAAAACAATGATAATTCAAAAGACATCAGACTGGGTTATTATCTTATTCTCTTTACAATTAATGTATATTTCAGTCCTAGGTATAATCCCACTAAGTCCCAAGTTTGGTCATGGTATGTGTCTTCTTTTTCCTTAAGAGACAAAGTCAGTCTGTCCATTTCTGCACAGTCCGGTATCATCTTTAAAATCAGTTCTTCAGCCGGTATTTCTCCATTCCTCCAGTGTTGTGCAAATACAATCCTCGCCGCTGTAATTACATGTAGTCAAATATATGTTTCTTTTGTCACCAGATCCACTGTTTTCCTGCTACTGAACAAGGGTACACTGAATCATGGTTCAGTTGCTTTGTCGTGAATTAGAGCTAGTTCTTAAGTACTTGGCTACAGAAATGACTGAAATGAAAACCAAGTTTCTATATATTCCTGAAGAAGCTTCTTCTTGAAACTAATAGGTTTTCTGAGTGCCCTACTTAGCCATTTAAGATGTCCAAGCAAGAATACAATTTCTCCATTGTCTACTTCCAATTATGTCATCTATGTAATTTCTGTACTGGTCATTTGGTGATGACCATGTGCACAGTTGTCCAGTTGCCTAAAGTATGGATTTGCAATCAACAAGCTGTTGGTTTCACAGAATACTATGAGTAATTCTCCCACAACATTTGATCCAGCTTTCTGCTTTTGCATTCCAACCACCAAAGACAATCAGCATTTCTTGTTTTAGTGCATTATTAATTTCCTTTTGGACTTCTTGCATGAGTGTTTTAAATTTCATCATAGATTGTTGCTGGAACATAGATTTGAATTATCATTATGTTGACAGGGTTTCTACAAATTCTGATAGATATTTGGTCAAACTTTGCATTATATCCTCTTGCTGCCTGTGATGTATCTTGCCTCAGCTTTAGAGCAGCTCCATTTCTTCTGAGTTTGTTATTTCCACAATAAAACTCTTTGCATTTGTCTGACTGAAAATGCTCCATCCCAGTCCACCTTAGTTCACTCACACCAAATAGTGTGATGTACAGACATTCCCATTTCTCGCTTTATGATTTCCAATTTGCCTTGACTCATACTTCACATTCCATGTTCCAGTTGTATGTGCTGTGCTGAACCAGCGTTTCACCTCTGCGCATGTCAGCCAGGAGTCTTCCTTTCAGATCTAGTTGCAGTGTTAGCAACACTGCTGTTCATGCCTGTTCTTTGCTCTTTCCTAGGAGCTAAGTGAGTGCCTTCTAACTTAGGAGTCTCATCTTCTGGCACTCTCTCTGTTTAATCTTATGTTGTTCTATTATAGGATTAGAAATGTAAAATTATTATAGGTGTTTCATTTTGGATTTTTCTATTATGGTGTTTCCAATGTAAGAATATAAAGAAGTGGTTTAGCATTGCCTTTTTCTGTGCAATACTAACCAGAATTAGTTTAAACTATCTTTCTTTCTTTCTAAACTTATATCCCACTATACTGGCCTATAGCGGCCCTCTAAGTGGATTACAATGAGATAAAAACCACAACAGCAATAAAAGCAACCCATTAAAACAGACCAAAAAACAAAAAAACAAACCACCCCACCCCCCAGTACTTTATTGCTGTTGTCTGTGAAAGATTATCTGCCAGTGTTACCTTCAATTACTACTGCAGCCCAATAGCTGCCCTTCAGAAGTTTCTCTATCCACATCACCATTACAGATATCCATTTTCTTCTACTGGTGCATTACTCCTGAAGAGGGTGGATGCCTCTTAGTCTGGTGTCTCAGCTTTGTCCATTATACCTTGGGTGATCCTGCCAGAAGACCAGACTTGTGAGAGAGTCTGCCCACCTGACAATATTGCTCTTGGATTCTCTGGTACTCTCAAACCTGCTGTCCACAGTAAGGTCCATGTCCAAGAGGGAGCAAACCAGCTCAGCCCACTCAATTTTCATGACTCATCCTGAGAATCCTGGCTAATAGTTGGATATAAATTAAATCAAATAATAAGAGAGTTGCAGACCAACTTTTGCAGGCCACAAGTTACCTGCACCTGGGCTAAAGAAAGACATTTCTTTTCTAGCATGCAAGGTGTTGAGAAAGAACTCCACGAGCTGAACTTGCCCTTGTTTCACAGAGTGTCAGTCATTCCCTGAAACCTCCGATTCACAGCTCAGAAATTAGATGAAGCAGAATATTTCACACTTCTATTTACTCAGAAGTAGTAGTAAGTAGTAAGTAAGGAAATTATGGTCATTCAGAGTGTGCTTGACTGGTGAAAGAGCAGATCCCTGATTATAATAAATCTAACTTAATCAATTAATAAAAAGGAATAGTTAAAATAAATAGAAGCAAAAGCTAAATAAAAGGTGAGACTGAAGAAATGGGCAGAGCAATCACATGGCTCCTAGACACTGACATGAGACTTTAGGATTCTTTGGATTCCCCAATCTGAGATCAGAAGTAGAAATTTGACTTCAGACCTGGGGATCTGCACTCAGATCCCACCACCCCAGCAGCTGGCATGGAAAGAATGGCTTTAGAAAGCAACCTTGGAGAAGGGGTAAAGGGGGATTCTGGGGGTGCAGGCAAAGGGCCTTAAGGGCTGCAACCCCATTCCCTCCCCCTCCATAATATAGCATCTAGATCACAGGAAATGGACAGAAGGAACAGAGAGGGGGAGATCACCTCCACCACTCCTCTCAGGGTATCCCTAAACCTACTGACTGACTGATGCAAGCCTATGGTGGTGGGGGAACCCTGGAATTTGCAGCTTTTTTTGTGGAATCACGCCTAGGACTTTAAGGTTTTCCCTGTTTAATCATGCTTAGGATTGTGCCTGGGGCTTTCTCTCAGAGAGGTGTGTACATTCCTGGTTGCAATGTTGCGTCCGACCCATCGCGACCCCATGGACAACATTCCTCCAGGCCTTCCTGTCCTCAACCATCCCCCAGAGTCCACTTAAGCTCACACCGACTGCTTCAGTAGCCACCTCATCCTCTGCCCTCCCCTTCTTCTTTTGCTGTCACTTGTATTAGGGTCTTCTCCAGGGAGTCCGTCCTTCTCATTAGGTGGCCAAAGAATTTGAGTCTCATCTTCAGTATTTGGCCTTCTAAAGAGCAGTCAGGGTTGATCTCCTCTAAGACTGACTGGTTTGAGCACCTTGCAGTCCAAGGTACTCACAGGAGTCTCCTCCAGCACCACAATACAAAGGCCTCAATTCTTCAGCACTCAGCCTTCCTTATGGTCCAGCTTTCACAGCCATACAGCGCAACTGAGAAAACCATAGCCTTGACTATGTGAACTTTTGTCAGCAGCATGATGTCTCTGCTTTTTAGTATGCTGTCTAGATTTGCCATAGCTTTCCTCCCAAGGAGCAAGCGTCTTTTAATTCCTTGGCTGCAGTCCCTATCTGAGGTGATCTTCGAGCCCAAGAAAATAACATCTATCACTACCTCCATTTCTTCCCCATCTATTTGCCAGGAAGTGAGAGGACCGGATGCCATGATCTTAGTTTTCTTGATGTTGAGTTTCAAGCCAACTTTTGTGCTCTCCTCTTTCACCTGCATCAAGAGGCTCTTTAGTTCCTCTTCACTTTCTGCCATTAGAGTGATATCAGCTGCATATCTGAGTTTGTTGATATTTCTCCTGGCAATCTTAATACCAACTTGTGATTCATCTAGCCTGGCCGTTCTCATGATGTGCTCTGCATCATGAAGATGGATGAGGCAGGATGACGATATACAGCCTTGCCATACTGCTTTTCCAATTTTGAACCAATCAGTAGTTCAATGTCCAGTTCTCACTGTTGCTTCTTGACCCACAGAGGTTTTTCAAGAGACAGAGGTTTTTCAAGAGACAAATAAGATGGTTTGGTACTCCCATCTCTTTAAGAACTTGCCACAATTTGTTGTGTTCCACACAGTCAAAGGCTTTAGCATGGTCAATGAAGCAGAAGTAGATGTTTTTCTGGAACTCCCTAGCTTTCTCCATGATCCAACATATGTTGGCAATTTGATCTCTAGTTCCTCTGCTTCTTCAACACCCTGCCTGTACTTCTGGTAGTTCTTGGTCCACATACTGCTGGAGCCTAGCTTGTAGGATTTTGAGCATACCTTTGCTAGCATGTGAAATGAGTGCAATGGTGCAGTAGTTCAAACATTCTTTGGCATTGACCTTCTTTGGGATCAGAATGTAAACTGACCTTTTCCAATCCTGTGGTCACTGTTGAGTTTTCCAAATATGCTGGCATACTGAGTGTAGCACTTTAACTGCATCATCTTTTAGTATTTTGAATAGCTCAGCTGGAATACTGTCTCCTCCACTAGCTTTGTTGTTGCTAAGACCTCCTAAGGCCCATTTGACTTCACATTCCAGGATGTCTGGCTCAAGGTCAGCGACTGCCTCATTGTGGTTATTTATTTATTTATTTATTTAAAACATTTCTATGCCGCCCCCATCGCAACAAAGCCTAAGGGCAGCTCACAAAGTTGGGGAGGCTCACAAATGAACGTTGAGGTCTTTAATTCTTTAATTCGTTAAGGTCTATAATTCTTCTGTGTAATCTTGCCACCTCTTCTTAATCTCTTCTGCCTCTGTTAGGTCCCTGCCAGTTTGGTCCTTTATCATGCCCATCTTTGCATGAAATGTTCCCTTCATATCTCCAGTTTTCTTGAAGTGATCTCTGGTCCTCCCTGTTCTATTGTTTTCTTCTATTTCTTTGCACTGTTCATTTAAGAAGGCATTCTTATCTCTTCTAGCTATTCTCTGGAATTCTGCATTCAACTGGGTGTATCTTTCTCTTTCTCCCTTGCCTTTCACTTCCCTTCTTTCCTCAACTATTTGTAAAGCTTCCTCAGACAGCCATTATTGTGGCCTAAACATATCCAGCTCTATATGCTGAATAATATTTTACCCTCTGTGACCAACACTTATCCAATACAAACTATTCAGCATTAAGTATCATCAGACAGGCCCAGGAATGAACAAGACCTCTGGAGTAGCTTTATGGCATAAAAGACAACATCCAGATATTAAGACTATAATAATAAAAGATAACAAAAATGATGGTACCCTAACCAAGCATTAAAACTATGACAAAGTTTCTGAAACTTATCAGCTGGATAATTTGGAAAGTCCACAAATAGGAACATTACACTTTTAGGATCATTAACCTGAAATTATCAACAACCAAACAGCAAGAGTTACAAGCACCCAGTATGCAATCTGTTTTATTTTGTCAACAATTTGTTAACAATTACACTGTTAATTATGCTCCCCATTAAGAGCTACAGCTTCATAAGTAGGGATGTGTGAAACAGCAAATCTTGAGCTCACCAAAGAGCTCTGAATTCCATCTCAAAATTTGTTCCAACTCAAGTATGTATCAGATTACAAAGTGCTGCTTTTTTCTTTTCACATGGGAACTCATGCATATTTTCATGTGTACTTTCCAAATCTACAGATCCATTCTGCATATCTTTGAAATGTGTGCATTATTTTCTCAGGGATTAAAGTATATTTGTACACATTTTTTAAAAAGTACACATTTTACACGTGCAATTTTCATATTTATGTATGCTTTTATATATGTTTGGGAGGGTCTGCAAATTATATTGCAAGTTCAGAAAGTGCAGACTTGGACCACAGAGTGTGTCCAAAACTATGCAGCCTGAAAGCTATGAACTAGGTAAATCATATTGAACTGAAATGAATTTCCCATGCATCCTTAACTATGGGTAGTATCCAATAATGTCCTAGTGCTAGTGGTAATGATGTTGCACTATCGTCACTGGCAAATTGTCACTCTCCCCGTTGCGCCAATTTAAGTTGTACCAATATTGATTTCCATTAGTACAATGTCATTACTGCTAGTACCAAGCAATGCTGAATGCTATTTCCAAACTATTATTTTCACTTTTTTCCATTTTGAAAGTCTAAAATGATTACTAGGAAAATGGCTGATGGTGAGTTTAGCTTTTATTCTGGAAGACAGTCATTCTAGTTCACCTAAATTCACAGAACAGATGCCTAGCCTTAGAATTAAATTGAGTTGGGTAGATCTCCTGTGATAGCAACAGGATACCCACATTGTAAATCTTTTAATTAGTAGGCTTATATGTCTGGCATCTCTGGACAATGTCCCATTAGGAATCTTTAGCAAAATAAGGAAAGAAAGGTAGCTTGCTGTTTTTGTAAAATATGTATTGCATCTTGCTCATTAAAATCAAACAAGAACATTGCCATGAATCTTCGAAGTACACTAATTGCATTTAAAAGTCTTTTTGCACCTCTTAATTGGGTCCAGGTCATTTTCATATTAGCAATAATTTATCTTTCTTGATTTTTTTCTTTTTAAAACTAATTCAAAGGCTCCTGCAGTTTAGTATACTAGGAAAGAAGCCTAAAGAAAAGCCTATTTTTCTAAGGAAATGATGGCTTCCATCATAAATTATAATTTTGCTATGATGTAAGAATGTCTTAGATTTTTCTCTCATTCAACTATAAGGAGGGCAGAAGGAAGGTAGGGTGGGAGGAAGGGGAGGCAGATCTAAGTCTATGGTGCACAAAGTGAACAGATGAGTATCAGGAGTAAAGGATTCGTTGGAAGCTGTCCCGAGGCTTATGCGACTGGGATGGCATATAGAAACTCCAAATAAATAAATAAATTTGTGCATCTCAAACAGCTGTCTATTTTGAGATAATAAAGAAGGGAAAAACAAAAGAATGCATGGTATCTAAAGGCAAACGAATGCTTTTTAAAATGTAAATGCTACAAAAGTGTAAAGTAGGGAATCAAAAGTGTTCTTATGCAGACTTCTTAGGTAAGCAAGTGATCTTTCATCTACCTCCCTCTATAGGCCAAATGTCAATTTTTCTATTTGTAAATATGGTCGTTCACATTGTGCTTAAGCTTTCAATATGGCTGCTCCTTCTGCCTCAAAGGCATACATGGGGGTTGTGAAAGCAATATTTAACACATCACTCTTGTTTCCTTGCTCACTCTTGGGAGTCCCAAGTCATTCACCTCTACAGCCAAGTTTCTGCTTGAATTAGGATGAAGGCTGCTTTAGCTGCTTTATTTTAAAGGCACACTACTTCTTTATTACAAAAGGTAAATACAAAGAATAACCCACAGCTGCAAGTGTTGTGAGCTAGGGTTCCTCCCTTTGCACATTCAAAGCTACAGACCCTTCTTGCAAAACATTCTTTATTGATCAAAGCATTTTCTAGATGCACAAACACCCAGAATGATTGTCTGAGCAGAGCATTTCATTGAACCTAATTTAGAATTCACCATCAGGAACTCTCCTTAAAAGCGTACCTGGGGCCCATGCCTTCAGGAGGGGCCTTCTGAAAATGAGCACACTTCCTCTCTGCATGCTGATTCTCTAATTGGGTCACTCTCCTCTGTTGATGATGGATCATGGGATCAAGAGCCATGGCCACCTTATCTGTGTCTGCTGTTCCAAGTCCCCTCCTATCAAATGTGCAGCTAGGTTATTCCCAGAGACTGCCTGCCCACCTGGAGAGTGTGACTTTGAGATAGGTATCTCCACTTCTCTTATCTCAGAGTCTCCAGATGGTCCACATCAAGGCCCCCTGCGTTTCTTCCTCCACTTCTGATTCTTTCTCTGGCATCCAGTCAGCAGCCCTTGAGCATGTGCACCCAAAGCAGATACCTTTCTCATTCCCAACAGCAAGGGATATAAAAAGGGAAAACAGTGTCTCCTGAGTAGTTTGTACCACCTCATTTCTAATTCAAGACACTGTACTGGTCCAAGGACACACACAGAAACAGTATCATGGTCTTCCCCTAAGGTAATGATTTGGAAAAGAGCTAAGTGAGATGTCCGCCAAGTATACATATTTTCCAACAAGCAACACCACAATTCAACAGGAAAAGTGTTGCAATGCCCTATGATTTGCTTTCTTCCAGCACAATAGTGCTGAATAAGCATGCCAGGGACCAATGGACACCTTGTCCTTCTCCTGTGTAAAATTTCTTCTAGAAGTATAACAAGAGCAAATGCAGTCTCAGCCATCTGGAAAGCTCAAAGAGAATTAAAGCTCCTTTAATTTAATTGTTAATTAAATCAAAGGAGGCTTGCAATGCTAAAATTTTAGGACCTCTAATGTTAGTACACATTAAAAATCCAGGTGGAAAGAAAAGTTGGTTCTGATAAAGCATTTGAATATCCTCAGTGGAGTAAGGAAGCCTTACCTGCTGACTGTAAACTTAAGCTTAAGCCTGTATCCAGTTTGCTGCATGGCTTTGTGTTGATAAACAAGTAGCAAAGGACGCACACAGTGACGATAAAAGCCAGCAGGACGACAGCTGCGACTGACAAGCCAACAAGTGCTCCAACACTGGGAAAAGAAAGAGAAATGAAATTTAATGGGCAGACTAGACTGATGGCATTGTCAAACACACGGCCCTTGGGAAGCATCAAGGTTACATGCATTTAATGGAGGGAGGCATTTGTTTTGACCATAAGAGGATAAATTGATTTGCCTTTAATTTCCTCATGGGAGCTGAATCATGTTACAATCATTTATTACTAAGCACTTCCTGACATTTCCTAGATTTATAAACCAGACTACATCCAAGACGCTTTATTCTGTTATTTAGGTTTACTGAGTTTGACATTGCTTTTAGCAAAAAAATGTATACTCAGGAGGTAATCCTTTGAAAACTGGACGGAAACCCATGTAAAATTAATTTTAGTGAAGGTTCTCTATCTCTCCTTTCTATAAAATGAATAATTAGATAACATGAGAGAAGAATGTCTGTACATCCTCAGTCACCTGGAGCAAGCAGGCAAACATTCCTCTTGCATGAAAGAGATACATTTCTCTTATGATGAGAAATATATGATTAGAGTATATTTATACATATTTTTCAAAATTGCAAAGAAACAAAACCAAAAATACAGGAAGAAAGAAAAATCAGTGGAAAACAATGGAAAGGAGAACTTAATAAACATACAATGAGAATTCTTCAGGTTTGTTTTAAACAGTATCTTTTAACTTGGAACAGCTTGAGGAAAACAAACATAGAAGACAGTCTGACTTCTAAGATTTCCACGAAAGTGCACACTTTCTCATTTAGTGGGTTTTTATTTGTAAATCCCTGAATGGTACCTTCTGGCATTTCCATTTTTTCTGAGCAGAACAGAAGCCAAGAATAAGTTGCCTGAGATCATCCTGTAAATTCATGACTAGGTGGGGACTGGAATCCAGAATTTTCAGGTCTGCATTATATCCATTGGATTTAAGGGTTAAACTAGATTTGTGCTTGCATTTTTTACATAGAATGAGGGGGTGTATTCTCATTACACAATAAGGAGAGTGAGAGAAGGGAGTGAACCCCACCCCCCTTTTTTTACTTTGCTGTACTCTATGGCAATTATCCAATTTTATCCCTGATCAGCACTGGAGTCAGACTAAAGGGGGTTGAGTCTGTTTTAAATTGTGGGTGGACAATCTGTGCCCTTCAGCATCTCTGACCTCCAACTGCCACCTGCCCTATCCTGTAGCCAATGGTGAGGAATCACAGAAGTTCTGGGCCAAAACATCAGAAGAATCAGTAATTCCCCAACCCTAACCCTGGCATAAATATAGCAGAGTACATAGAAGCAAGTTTTGCTCTCCTCCATCCCACATTTCTTTCTGTGTAATCACCATCACCACCGCTGCTTTAAAAATGGATGGAACAAGCACATTCCTAAAATGGTCATGATTGCTCCACCAGCCAAGTTTGATGTGACTTTTGATGTGCGTGTTTCAAATGCCCTCTAGTTAGGAACATGCCACCCTAAATCGACATCCTTAAAGCTGGTTCAGGATAGATTCCCCACTACCACCTTTAAATAAAGAACTGCCAGAGCAATTCTAGCTGCGCATGCAACCAATTTTCCGTGTTAGGGTTGCATGTCCGAGTTGTGCACTAACGCCTGGGCTTGCCCCTCCGCGCTTTCCGAGACTTCAAGAGTGCCAACTCTCTCGCGCTAAGTCTCAGCATTCACATTTTTCTTCCTCCCTTGAACATGTACAGAATGCCTTTTGCCTCCCCCCCTCCTCGAGCTTGCCCCCACTAGACATGTGAGGAGGGGGGTTTCTGCTTGTAGAGCAGACACTTCAAGGGTGCCCTAAATCTCGCCCCCCCCCCCAAAATCCCCATAGCTCAGGTCCCCCTTTGTCGGTCCCTGGTGACTTCAGGGCGCCGAGCGAGACATCCCGCCTGCAGCCTGCGCGCTCCAATCTCACCTGAGCCACCACATGTAGTTGTGCGCGTAGGGGAAGTAACTGTTGGGGTCATCGCAGCAGTATTTGACGTCCAGGAAGCCGCAGCAGTAGATCCTATCGGCCTCGCCGCCGTCCTCGGGCGGGCAGCTGAAAGCGCTCACCAGCACCTGCTCGGCGTTGACGTAGCTCGTGCAGTCGGCGCTCATCGCGCGGCCGGCCGAGCGGGCTCTCCCTCGTCGAGCTGCTGAGAGGCGCCCGGAGGCGCGGCGCCGAGGGGGCGCGGGACAGGCGCGTCCCGCGAGGAGAGGGAGGCGCAGCTCGAGCACGCAGCACCAGCCGCCTCTGCGTTTTCTCGTGCCCCAGTGCGCCCTGCTGCTTCTTCTCTCCCTCCAGAGACAACCCCTTTTGCCCTCGCCCGGCCTGCCGCGGCGCCTCCTCGCGGAGTCGTTCGCCTGCTGCTCTGGACTTCGAGCCAAACGCGGCGCTCCTGCCTCTTTGATCCGCAGACGAGGTGGTGGCTTCCCCATTCTGGGGCACTCTGCAGGCGGTGGGGTGGCCTGGAAGTTTTAGGTCCTGGCCTTACTGGATTGACGAAAGTGGGGCTGGGATCCGCTTAGACGACCCTGTCTCGCTTCTGCTGCGAAGCACACGACTAACATTTTTCTTCTCCCCGCTGCAGCCGCCCCTCTGTGCTTTCCAAATGCTTCTATCTTCCAGACACGTTTGTGTTCATTGATGGATGGACTGATTGATTACATTAGTAGACTGCCCAATAGCCGAAGCTTTCTGGCCGGAATGCTTGTCAAGCCTGTGAAGTTTCAGCTTCTTAACACCAAGGGAAGCATCTCTGCATAAGGTTTTCAATTCGCCACTCGCAATTCGAGGCGTCTGTTTCTGGATTTGAGCAGGATTAAGATGGCCAAGCTCCCCGTTTTCCCCCGGTTTTTTTAGTTTGCCTTTTTATAGGTTCACTTAAAGAATCAAAAAGCAGGCAATGCTGCAAAATAGTGGAACTGTGAAATACATAAGCTCTTCATAGCATGATTTTCGGCTAATATCAGACTTTCCTCAATCTAAAAAAAGCTGCAGAAATGCTTGCAAGTGCCGGAGACGTTCTGGAAGATGATGAGGTTATGTAAAGAACCCGCAAACTATCAAGCACTAATTAAATGCCTAATGTAGGGATGCCCAGATGGAATTTGCTTCTGCTATTCTCTGGGTAATGATAGTAGGATCAGTCTATGAGAGTCCTAAAGTCCAATCCTAGCTGCAGCCAGATACATTGGATTGCAATTCTCAGCATCCCCATGGCATAAATGTGTGCAGTGCAATACATCTGGAAAGCATCAGATTGGGAAGGCTATAATATGACAGTAGGGCTATGTTGCCTATTACTTATTCAGCATAGAAATATACGAACAGCCTGGATGGGGAAACAGATCAGCACCCCCAAAATATGTTTTTGGGTCACTAAATCATACACTCCATCCCAAAACTAGGATTCCTTGTCATTACAAAAACACCTTGTATAAGTATCTTTCATGGTATTACACCGCATCAGCTTTCTGAAACCTGGTGCCCTCCAAATGCTTTGGATTTCAACTCCCATCAGCAGCAGCTACCACAGCCAATGGTTAGAAATGACAGGAGTAGTAATTCAAAACAGCTGGAGGGCACCAGGTTGCAGAAGGCTGCATTAGATCATACATTATCTGCAGATCAAGTTATCTTTTTAAAAAAGTAGATACATTTAAAATAGAAGGAAAGAAATACAAATAATTTTGGTCAGGAAAAAGAAAAAAAATGTCCATACAACAAGTTGCTACAAAATAGTTTCTCATATTTACTGTACTATGGAAAGGAATTCCAGGGAGAATTGGTGTACATACACTATTATAATGATCACATCTGTCTCTGGTCAGGGTGTGGATCCCATAGGCACATGCTTCTGAGCACATGCTTGCACATGCTTCCAAGGCTTGTATTTGCTTCCAGATGTGCAATGTTATTCAGCCTCCCTCCCATCCATACAACCGATAGATAATCATAGAGGAATATCACTGCTCTCCATCGCAGGCAAGATCCTTGCACGTATGTTGCTGAATTGCCTGACTGACCACCTGGAACAGGGTCTACTACCCGAGACACAGTGTGGCTTCTGCAAAGAGCGTGGCACTGTAGACATGATCTTCGCAGTCTGACAGCTCCAAGAGAAGTGTCAAGAGCAGAATCATGAACTGTACACCATCTTTGTGGACCTCACCAAGGCTTTTGACACTGTGAGTCGCGAAGGTCTGTGGCATATCATGTCGAAGTTTGGGTGCCCTGACAGATTCATCCTGATGGTACGTCAGTTCCACGATGGCATGACAGCTCGTGTTTTGGACAACGGAGAAGCTTCAGAGGCCTTTCCTGTCACAAATGGCGTCAAGCAAGGGTGCATGCTGGCACCGACCCTGTTCAGCATAATGTTTTCAGCCATGCTGACAGACCCTTTCAGAACAACTCCTTGGGAGTCAGCCTGAAATACAGGACCGATGGGAAACTGTTCAACCTGTGAAGACTCCAGGCTGTCACCAAGATAAAGGAGACTGTGCTACAAGACCTCCTTTTTGCTGATGACTGTGCCCTGAATGCTGGATCAGAGCAGGAAATGCAAGCCAGCATGGACAAATTTGCAGTAGCATGCAACAACTTTGGCCTCCTCAACACAGAGAAAACCAAAGTGATGCATCAGCCAGCTCCGAAAGCCCAATACCAAGAGCCCACCATCACAGTGAAAGGACAAAAGCTGCAAGCAGTGGACCAATTTACATACCTTGGCAGCACCCTTTCCTGCGCAGTGACAATTGACATCGAGGTCAACTGCAGAATCGCCAAGGCAAGCTCTGCATTCGGCAGACTGCAGACCGAAGTGTGGGACCGCCATGGAATAAGTCTTGTTACAAAGCTTAAAGTCTACCGAGCAGTAGTGCTAACTACCCTGATGTATACCAGTGAGACTTGGACAGTATACAGGAGGCACGCTAGGCAGCTGAACCACTTCCACACGACTTGCCTCCGCAGACTTTTGAGGATCCGGTGTCAGGACAAGGTGCCAGACACAGAGGTCCTCTCCAGAGTAGGCCTGCCATTAGTTCACACCCTGCTGATGAAAGCCCAGACACGCTGGGCAGGCCATGTTGCAAGGATGCCAGACCACCACATCCCCAAACAGCTCTTCTATGGTGAGCTGGCTCAAAGAAAGCGATCACACAGGGGACAAAAGAAACGATACGAAGACACACTGAAAGCCTTCTCAAGTCCCTGGTTATTGACACCACCTCCTGGGAGACCCTGGCACAAGACTGATCAACATGGCGCACGCTGATCCACCAAGGCTGCCAAACTTCTGAAGCCAGAAGGACAACCATAGCACAAGAGAAGCCAGAGTTGCAAACATTGCAACAGTGGTGCCCACACATGTCTGCCTGACATGTGGCAGAACACTCCGTGCCCATATCGGCCTTATCAGCCACCTGCGGACACACCGTGGACAACTCACAACCCATTAGATGTCAAGGTCCTCATCAAAAACGATGGACAAACATCACAACTGATAGATTGGCTGGGGGCCAATGAATGCTGTACAGACTTTGCTGTACATTTATACATTTGTACATAAATGTACAAATACATTTGTTATTATGAGCACATGGGTGTCCCATAGGAAGACATTCCTGGGTTCCCCTTGGGTATGTACACTCCTAATGCGATGCAACAATCTTTCAGGCATAAATAAGCACAGGAAAGCTGTCATCTGGCCATGCCCTAGTGCACATTCCATCTGTGGATAATGCAGACACAACCATAATTAACACTGCACATGCAAGCACACAATTTAATCCTTAATGCAGCATTCAGAATTCTGAGAATGTCAGCTTCTTTTCATGCTTAAATGACAACTTTTTGGCCTTTCCTTATGACTATGATAACAGCAAAGTATTATAATACGGCAAATCTGTGTGGGGAAAACCCAAAAGTAGCAAGGGCTGCGAGTTTGATTTTTAGTGCTTAAGGGGCAAGATGTCAATACTTTTTGTCACATGCTAACAGAACTGGAAACCATTTGCATGTTTGCATATCAGTGTAGAAAATTATTGTTCTATTTTTGAAAGAAAACATTTCAGAATGGTTCACAGAATCAACAGAATATGATCACACAGAGACACATAGAAAGGTGACACACTGCATGATACAATCATTGGAAATCCAAACTGAAGGTGGAAATAGGGATTTAGCTAATGGGGACTACTGAATGCACATTGTGATGTTACACAAACACAAACATGTGCAAACAATCAAAAGCTATGCAAATCTGGGGCAAAATTCTCATCACACACTAGAATGTTCGGTCTTGGTGCACATAAGATTGGCAGGCATTGTGAGAGCATTTAAGAGAACACAGAGGTTCTAAACAGTTCCAACTGAAACAGGGAAACCAGTGACACAAGAACATAAAGGAAAGGAACAGAACAAAGAGCTGGACCAAAAATGGTAAGTGAACAGCCCCCCCCCCACCCTCAAAGCCATGGTAGTATAAATGTAATAAACAAGCAAGGTGTCTTACAGAGGTAGGAGCTATTATTAAGAAGACAAATTCTTGTACTGAAATTCCCACCTTCCTGTTTTACTTAAACAGCAGAAATTCCCCTGCTTTGGGGATATAAACCTTCTCACATATCTTCTATTTCACAGTCTTCTCTACTATATCTCGATGTTGATATTTTTATTTTATTTTTTATTTTGTAAGGTGCTTTGATTTCAGCACTGAAAAATAAAGCAGGAAATTGTTGATGTTGTTTGAGAATAATTATGATAAACATTTTATCATCTCATTGTTTCATAAATTAAACCTTTTTATAAAATCTGGAGGAATGTATACATGTTCTAATTTGCATTCCTGGATTACAAAATAAACTTCATTGTCTTCTCATCCTTGTACATTTTTAGCAAGTTCAGGACCATTTTTAGATCATAAAAAGTTTTCTAACCATCACTTTCAACCTTTCTTGGATAGCTAACCAGTTTAATCTTTCAGTTGCACTAATATGATAGAACAACACACATACTTGCAAGGTACTATTAGTTATTCCTCCTGTTTGGAACAACAGTTTATTCAAGCAGCAAATCAAAGAGCATGTCAAGGAAGTATATGGTTACTTCAGTGGTATTGCTGATCAATAAGCTAGCAAGCACTTAGAGGAACAATTTTGTCTTAATAATGATAAACGATGGTGAAATGAAATGTAAAATACTCAGTCTGGGCCTGGCCAGTCAGTAGGATGAGTCAGACAGAAACTTCAAGTGACTGGCACAGTGTAACAGTGTGTTAGAGAAGAAAGCTATGTATGCTGCACGGATTATCTAATTCCCAGGGCCGACTTAACAGCATTATGGGCCCCAGGCAAAGCAGTGTACTAGGGCCCCTATGACAACTACAACTACTGTTAATTTTGGAAGTTTTCCAATTTTTCAAGGGTTAACATACACAGATTAGTATGGGGCCCACAGGCAAGTGCCCATCAGGCCCATGCGTTAAGATGGGCCTGCTATTTCCCTTTCTGCTAGTCTACTGCACTCAACTGTGATAGTTTCAATACCATGGGTGTTGAAGTAAGATTCAGCTGCTACTCTGATCAGCTTCCAACCATGGTGTGGAGGACAGGCATCTTGTTCTTCACCCAAAGCCAAAGAATGGTCATGCCTGGCTGTTCCATAAACTTAATGAATTCTTTCAACTTTTACTGAAGTTACACCCATTCAAAGTGCTGCTCTTTTTTTATCACTGGCTGGAAATACTGAGCAGCTGTTAGAAGTTCACTTAATCCATGTTTTGAGAATGAAGATCCCTAAGTATTAAGGGATGGCATTTTTATTATTTGTGTAAATGGTTCTTTTTATTTACCATTAAACACATTTTTACAAAATAGATCAATAGAGCTCAAATGCTATTTGCTCTGAGGTCACCTTGCATTTCTATCTCATTGATGCTCCATGCTTTAAAATATTTTTTACAGAAAAACAACTGGTCTAGCTTCCCATCAGTCTTTAGGGTGCAGTCCTAATACCTGCATGGCAGAGAAGTGGAAGCCACTGAACTGGGAGGCTTCTGTGCATCTCATGCCTAGTGTGAGGTATGATGATGGTGATCCCTGCCCCGGCTGCGCCTTGGATCAGTTATTTTCTCTAGATAGCCATTTTCAGCTGTCTAGACTTATTGCCAAGGAGGAGAAGGAAAGGAGGCTGGGGTTCCAATTAGATGATGCATAGCTCCATAGCCTCTGCCTTCCCGTTTCCCGCTCCTGGTACTTCCTTTTCTCCCTCTCCCACAGTTGTTACTTTGCAGTGGGGAGCCAAAGTAGTTTTTCCATGCCAGCTATAAGGGAACAAGGCCCCTGAGGAATCCTACTCTGACGAATGGCCTCCCAAACAACATCAAGAGACCATAGGACTGTGCCTTTAACCTCATTTTGCCTCTCTTATTGGACATTAAGCTTACATGAATATATTTGATGGACATTCAGCTAGTACCTGTATAAAACTATCCAGGGTTAAATTGTGGAGATGTTTTTTTTCATCCTTAGGCCAATCTACTGGGAGATGCTAAGGTGAACAGGGTTAAGTGGAAAACTGGTTCTTGTGGATGCTGAATGGAAAGCTTTATTTGATATGCAGAATCAGCCTACTGCTTACTTCCTTAGCTGGGCTGAAGCAGTCATTAACCATTTATCTGATCTCTGACATCCACTGTGTATTTCTCTGTTTTATTGTAGGTTGTTTTTATTGTCATTATGTTATGTAATATTGTAATCCGCTAGGAGAGTCTTCCGACTAGTATAGCGGAATATAAATTGGATAAGAAATAAATAGTTGCTGATGAAGTTGGATGCAATGTGAAACATTTGCATGCATTTAACATGTCTAGTGTTTCATCTGCTAAATCAGAGGTGCTGAACCTCTTTCAGCCTGAGGGATGGACTTCTAGAAAACATTCTAACAGTGGGCAGGACCAGAATCAAAAAGGGATAGAACCAGATCATCAGAACATTTTAACCTAAGCTCTTAGGATGCTGGAGTGCATTTTTTCTTGTAAATCATAAACAAAAAGAAAAGGTTTTGCTGGGCTCATGAAAATCACCCACAAACTAGGGAAAGGGGGCAGCATTAGGGGATGAGGAAAAAAAGTTATATAAAAGATGTAAGAAAAGAATAGGAAAGAGGAGAGAGGAAAAAAAGAGAGATGATGGGAAATAATTTATCAAGAAGCAAGGATCATTAATAGATCATGTTTACATTCAATGGGTCACATTCAGACCATTTCACAGATCTTGTGCTAGAATATTTTTTTTCTTTTTGAGAATTAGCAGCATTACAGCTATAAAATGGGGACTTAGACAATTCTCACTGATCTCACTGGTTCCCATGTTATTATATGCCAGGACCAGTATGATGAAATGGACTTAAATGTTAATGTTGACAACGAAAGACAGCCTCTAAGGGTGACATACAACATCAACAGAAAGGTGTACAATGAAGAAGAATTCCAAAAAGATCATGACCAAAAGTTGTATTCCCAACCCAGCAAGGAGCCTGATAGTAGTCCTCCAACTGCTCGAAGAATTCAATGCAGGTAATTGTCAAGCAGGACTTTCATTCTTTTGAAGATGACACTTGATACCTTGTACTTTAAATAAGCAGCAAGAATGTCAGGCCATAGACTTCAGTTCCAGTAGTGTATTAGAAAAGGCTCTCTTGATTTACAAACTGTGTGTGCAGTTTGTATCACAAATAACCTATCACATAGAGAGATATTTAGATATGGTTGTATCCAGTCTTAGCCTAACTTCTGTACCATTCATGGATACACTCTTAAGTAGATTATAAAATGAGATAATGAGATTAAGGGTGAATTTATCTCTTTCCTTTTGCCTTCCCAGGAGAACAAGGTGAAAGACTTCTAACTAAACCCTTTATTAAATTAGGCTAGCCAGTTGGGCTGGCTTTGTAATACAGTGAGTTATATAAAAATATTTAACAAGAAGTCTCCATCAAGTTAATGATCCCTCTAGCTGTCTAGCTATTTCTGGCACATACCAGGAGTTGATTCCGAACTGAATTCTCCTCCTCTCTTATGCTCTAAATGAAGCTGGCTCCATACTCAGGGAGGGTCATGCTGCTTGAGGGCCAACTGGCAAGAACACCAGAGGGAACATAACTGGTCTGTTCATTTGACTTGATGTTGAACCACTGGGCTAATAAACTTATACCTCCCATCTCTGACCTTAGCTATTTCTGGCACATACCAGGAGTTGATTCCGAACTGAATTCTCCTCCTCTCTTATGCTCTAAATGAAGCTGGCTCCATACTCAGGGAGGGTCATGCTGCTTGAGGGCCAACTGGCAAGAACACCAGAGGGAACATAACTGGTCTGTTCATTTGACTTGATGTTGAACCACTGGGCTAATAAACTTATACCTCCCATCTCTGACCTTCCCTATTCTGCAGTGCCTCCCTGCAAACCAGAGGTGGTCTAGTGCTCACTAGCAGCTTGGCTTATCTCACAGGAGACTTACAGAGAATCCAATCTAAATAAATACATACTAGAGCTCACTTGATCATGGATCAGGGTTTGACCCCTTGTTCCCAGAGGATCTGCTGACCCTTGTCCTCAGATGAAGAGGATGCACGCTTAATTGGAGTGGGTTCAGCCATGGAATGTCATCACAAGGCTTCATTCTCCCCAGGACCTAGCTTCCAGAAAGACTTCAGAGGTGAACTCCCCGGCATCCAAAAGAGACTACATTACCATCCTCAGACTTTGAGGACTCAGGCCATGAAGATAGTAACCATTCTGTTGTGAGCCATGCTTCTCCTTCCCAGCAGCAATAGCTTCACCAGCACTTCTTTGCCAAACACCATTTTTTACATGCAAATCTCTGAACATACACAAAGTGAAATGTTGAACCCTCTCTTCATTCTTCACCCAAAGCTTTCCTTATGTATCCTTTTGCATCTGTCCCTGTGGGGAGGAGCACTGTAGAATCAGGCATGCCTGTGCTCCTTCTTCAGAGACCCCAGTTGGGTCACCCTACAACTGTGACATTGGACTGTTGGCTCCACCTGTTTAGGAGGCAGGGGTTCTCCATCTGATAGACTCCTCATCTCTAAATCTCCTCCCCCAAGACATTGTTGCTTTTCCCCTTTCCCATGGGCAGGTTGACTGGCCCCCTCGGCTGCTATCTCCCCACATAAAACAGACCAGCTTCCCTTAAGGGGCCAAGCCTTATTCAGTAGGAAAGCAGAGTCAGCCTAAAACTAGCTACACCTCTATATAAGTTAGTATTGAGCAACTTAGAGCAAAATACACATAAGCCTGTCCAGCGTCGTGTCAAGTGGAGCCTTGCATTGTGTTTATCTATTCCTATACCTGATACCTGACCTTACTGTCTATTCTTGAAACCTGACTTTAAAAAACCCTCCAAACCTCAATCCACAGGAGAGCCCTGGAACCCAGGCCTCAGTAACAGCAAACCACACTAAGAAGCCAAACAAAACAATGTAAGAACATATGGCCTTTCAGATGTTGTTGGACTGCAAATCCCATCAGCCCTAGTAGGCATAGCCAATGGTAAGGGAATCATAGGAAATGCAGTCCAAGAACATGTAGAGACCACATGTCCCCCTGTTTTAGAGAGTATTCTAGAGCAACGATGATTGCAAAAAAATAATAATCATCTTTTTTCCCCCTCACCACTGCATTTGTATAGAGTTGTCCAGCAGTTTTCCTGAGCTGTAAAAAGGTTTGTTATTTCTTGGCCTTCTCTGGTCCAAGAGGCACAGCATTGCAGTGGTTCTAGTCCTTCCTAGAAGGATGACTTGGTACAACAGCTACACCAACACAGAGAGAATAGAGATTTGGCCATGATGGCACATGCCTTAGTTGTATTATATTTAGACTACTACAGAAAGGTGTCTAAAAAACTTCTGTTGGTCCAAGATATGGCAGTGAGGTTGTTAACTGGAACTATCTTTCAGAAGCATGTGACTACACGCCCAATTCAAATCACTGGTGATTATCTTGAATAGGCTTTAACAGTTGCCCTTTTAAGAGACCTGGATAATAGCTGAAGGACCATGTTCGCCCATATAAGCTTGTCTGTCTGTTACTACCATCAACAGTGCATGCAGAGGTTATATGGTTGTTATATGGTATATAAGAAAAAAAAAATCCTAGATACAAAGATAAGTCTAGCTGCACAGTTCAATTTGTTTCAGATTCTCATGTTCACGGTTCAGAAAGTTGATTGTCAAGATGTTTCCCATTCTAAACTGGCTTTGTTCATATCGTGTCACAGAATGGATACTAGGAGACATACATGCAGGCATAAATGTGGGAATGATTCAGATTTTTCAAGGTAAGTCCTTTTCTTATATCTATTTTTTCTGCCCTATTTCCTTTAAGTCAAATTGCCATCTGTTTTCTGCTAATGCATGAACTACCAGAAGTACAGGCAGGATTGCGTAGAGGGAGAGGAACTAGAGATCAAATTGCCAACATACGCTGGATCATGGAGAAAGCTGGGAGTTCCAGAAAAACATCTACTTCTGCTTCATTGACTATGCTAACGCCTTTGATTGTGTGGATCGCAACAAATTGTGGCAAGTTCTTAAAGAGATGGGAGCACCAGACCATCTTATTTGTCTCTTGAGAAACCTATATACTGGTCAAGAATCAACAGTGAGAACTGGACACGGAACCACTGATTGGTTCAAAATTGAGAAAAGAGTTCGGCAAGGCTGTATACTGTCACCCTGCTTATTTAACTTATATGCAGAGCACATCATGAGAAAGGCAGGGCTAGATGAATCACCAGATGGAATTAAGATTGCTGGGAGAAATATCAACAACCTCAGATATGCAGATGATACCACTCTAATGGCAGAAAGTGAAGAGGAACTAAAGAGCCTCTTGATGCGGGTGAAGGAGGAGAGTGCAAAAGTTGGCTTGAAACTCAACATCAAGAAAACTAAGATCATGACATCCATTCCTATCACTTCCTGGCAAATAGATGGGAAAGAAATGGAGGTAGTGACAGATTTTATTTTCCTGAGCTCCAGGATCACTGCAGACAGGGACTGCAGCCAAGAAATTAAAAGACACTTGCTCCTTGGGAGGAAAGCTATGGCAAATCTAGACAGCATACTAAAAAACAGAGACATTACCCTGCTGACAAAAGTGCATATAGTCAAGGCTATGGTTTTCTCAGTTGCAATGTACGGCTCTGAAAGTTGGACCATAAGAAAGGCTGAGCGCCGAAGGATTGAGGCCTTTGAATTGTGGTGCTGGAGAAGACTCCTGCGAGTCCCTTGGACCGCAAGGCGATCAAACCGGTCAGTCCTAGAGGAGATCAACCCTGACTGCTTTTTAGAAGGCCAGATCCTGAAGATGCAACTCAAATACTTTGGCCACCTAATGAGAAGGAAGGACTCCCTGGAGAAGAGCCTAATGCTGGGAACAATAGATGGCAAAAGAAGGGGACGACAGAGAATGAAGTGGATAGATGGAGTCACTGAAGCAGTTGGCGTGAGCTTGAGTGGACTCCAGGGGATGGTGGAGGACAGGAAGGCCTGGAGGAATGTTGTCCATGGGTTCGTGATGCGTCGAACATGACTTTGCGACTAACAACAACAACACATGATTCAAATATAGTAGTATTCTATTACATAGTAGAATCTGCTATACTTTTCCACCCATGTGAAAATATCCTAATGTTCCCCTTACTCCAGAGAAGAGTTTGTCTGTTATGTAATATTTGGAGGCACATTGGGAAGCTATTGAACAGCCCCTTCTGATAAAATCTAAAAGGAAAGCTAGATTTTAAAATAAGTTTGTACACCTCTTTCTTCAATTAGTGAACAAGAATTTCAGTTCTTTTCAAAGCAGTTCTTGTATGAACATGGTATAGTATCAGATATGTTCGGATTCTGGAGATAAGTGAAATATATAATCAAATAATTGTTGTCCATAATAATGGGGGGTGGCATGTTTTCCATGGGCCTTCTCTGCTTATTACAAATGCATAATAAACTTACTGCTTCAGCACTATCTAACCATTTTTAGTATGTTTCTTAAAATACATTTTTAGGACTATCAGGAATATTCTTAACTGGATTACCACTGCCATTTATCAACAGTTTTTACTCTGCATTTTGCTGTTCTTTAACATATGTCATATTTGGAACTTCTCGGCATGTGTCCATTGGTAAGTACTATTCTGATCTGCTAATGCAGTCTATGATGTATAGAGGAAGAAGGGTATCCAGGGAAGTGGTGGTGAATTTTGACAGGCACTCATTGTGACATCCCCATAGCCACACCCACAAAGAAAGTCCAAAATGCAAGGCAGCTATGTTGATCTATATCTGTAGATGTATGTGTATACACGTGCGCACACACACAAAGTCAGCAATGCATGGCATAATATCCAGCTATTACCTGGTAGTCATAGAAGAATGAACAAACAAAGAACAATATAATGTTAAACTTCACTGGTGATACCTGAGTTTGCATGCAAAAGAGAGGGCATCATACCACCAGCTCAAGATTTTTCAGGAGTTTATTCTCTAAGTATCTGGGAGAAACACTTGATCTCCAAGTAAACTGATTCTAGAAACTGATTCTCCTCCAAGAGCCTGACTTTTGTGAAGCTAATAGGTCTTAGCTGCCCCTCAAGGCAACACAATCCAATAATTATTTTGCATTTATGACAGAGAGAGCACATATTCAGGCAATAACCCACGCTCAGGTGTTGAATATGGATTGAATGTAGATTGTTGTTGGACCATACGATGTTGTTGAAACATGGGTTAGCATGTTGACTGAACCCAGCTGAAATAACACATGATGGTGAATAACAGTTCACAATCCAACACAAAGCATGACTTCTTTTCATGGGTTGTTTATAGTTAATAAGCCATGGCTTGTTATTGCAGCTGTGTTCAGACAACAAAATTGTCCATGGTTCAATGGCAATCCACAGTATGAGGACAACCTATACTAAACCCTTGAGTATGGGTTATGTTGTTTGAACCTAGTGAGTAATATCTGGGGGCTGAGAAAATCCATTTCCCTCCAGTACTGCAGCTATCAGAAGGAAGGGAGAGGCAATGGCAGATGACATAATCATGCTTGCTAATCAAAAAGTCCAAGTGCTTCAGCAATGTCAGCATTGGCTCCACTCTACCATTACCCTTTTGGCATTGCACAGCAGCTATGCACAGTGGGTGCAGACTGACTGTACCCTTGGAAAGATTTCTGACTCCTTGAACTCCATGGTGGAAAGGTGGGAAATAAGATAAATGTAATAAGTTACCAAAGAGACAATTGGAATTGGTACTGGATCTTTCTTTAGTCTTTGCTTTCTTCTTCTGGAAACAGGTTCTTTTGGCATTCTGAATGCAATGGTGGCAAACTTTCAAAACACACTTAATCTCAATACTAGATTGCCAAGTAATGCTACTCTAGCCAACTTCTCTAATGAAACTATTATGAAGAATTACATGGAAGCTTTAACATACACTGCATCTACAACATTTTTGGTTGGGGTTATTCAGGTAGGAAATTTACTTGAATTTGATTTCTTCTGTTTGTGCTTTCAACCCCCTTCCCATCTTCTATCCATATGTTTATCAGTTAAAAAGAGGCTGCACAAGCATAGTTCTGTATTTGCAAATGAGAACCCTGCCATGCCTGGGGGTCCTGATTGTTTATGAATGTAGAACTGGGTCTCATATTCTGCTGAATGTGTGGAGGTTAAGGGCAGGGTAACAGTATAAAATTGTCCCCCCCCCCACCCCGCCCCATGAGTTGACTGAATATAAGGACAGAACAGGGAAAAAGGAATAATACCTTGGAAAAATGAATATATCACATACTCGGATCTGTAAGCATGCTGAATTTTCAATGCCTTCATTTTGCCACCTGAAATGTCTACAACCATGTCCCCAACACAGAAGGTAATTTAGTCCTGCTCCAAGATTCCTCCAAACAGATTAAAGTTTTTTTAAAAATACAGGAAGAAAAAGGGAGCAAATACATCTAATGAGATTGAATCACTGTGGCTTTGGAACTGCTCCTCCTTTGAATTAAACTATATTAAATAAGATTTGTTTCTTTAGTCATTCATTCCTAATCAAATACTTTACTTTTAATACTTGGAAAAGGTTTTGAGATATTTATATAGTATATAAAATTAATATCATATATTTTAAGGGCCTGTCAGGTCAAACAAACATACTAAATAAGATTTTGGTACAATTAGGGAAATGGAAACGTTCCCAGAAAAGTTTCCAGGAAACTTCCAGGGGTGGGTGGGTAAGTGGGTTGGGTTTGTTTGTTTGTTTGTTTGTTTGTTTGAAAACTTACATCACTGATGTGAACTAACCAACCATCTCTTTAGGGTCAAATTTCTACTGAATAATTACTTTTAGGATCATGTAACTATAGTGTTCCCCTATTCAAGTTCCTCAAATCTGAGGACCATAATTTGCATATTATGGAGACTGGTGGGCTAGGAAAAGCTTCAGAGTCCTGCCATTTCCTATTTCAAATCATCCCCTTTCAAAGCTGGTTTATAGAAAGGGGATAGATGGTTGTTTTCACAGACACTTCTGCATATTTGCATATTTGAACCCAAAGACTAAAAATTTAGGCAGTTATGTGTTTTATATAGTCAAATCTTATGCATACTTCTCTGAGTAAGCTATTCTAAATACATTGGAGGGTCACTTTTGAGTAAGTTTGTATAGGATTCTGCTGTCAGTCTGATAAAATAGCCCTCAATTCAACTTCCAAAGGATGTTGTTTCCTTCATAATCTCTTCTCTCTGGTTTTAGGTACAGAAATTCCTTACTATATTCCCCTCTATACATAGCTTAGTCATAGCTAAGCCTTAGTCCTTTCTTTGTCAGTCTTAAACATCCTTAGGCGGCATTTTCATCTCTGATTCTGATATTGCTACCACTGTAAAAAAGAATTTATTAAACCTTATGAAAATATTTCCCTCATCCTTTTAGAACATAATTGAATGCTTTTCCTCATTCACTCTGCTTTAGGGCTGGGTGTTAGAAGCAGCTTGGGAAGCAAGAGGAAGGAGGAAAAATGTGCCTATATGATTACCTCAGACATCTGAAAGAGCTGACTAATTTAGGGTGCAATTCTGTTCAATTTATGTAACCCTGCCAACTAGCTAATACAGGCCACAAATTGATTCACATATTTTTATCATGTGTTGCTCTCAAATCATAAAGTTACTTCAGAGAAAAATCAAATATTCAAATGTATGTTTTATCAAATATCTTTGTAATAAAAATGTGCATCATATCATTAACAAATGTACAATTCCAGTGTAATAAATATTTTATTTATTTATTTAAAACTTTTGTATGCTGTCATCACATGCCTCGGCATCTCAGGATGGCTTACAACGTAGAATTAAAACAATAAAACAGTAACAAGTACAGTAAAATTATATAAAAACAAAAACAAAAAAGCAACTATTAACGATAAAATTAATTTTTAAAATAGCCATTAAATAAAACGGTTTTAACCTGGCACCAAAAAGAATATAGACTCTGTGCCAAATGCACCTCTCCAGAGAATGCATTCCATAACCTGGGTGCTACCTCAGAGAAGGCCCTGCTCAGGGTAGTTGTTCTTTTCATCTCCTTTAAAGAGGGCTCCCGGAGCAAAGCCTCTCCCGCAGATTTTAAGGGACGGGAGGGCATGTAAGGGAAGAGGCCCTCCTTCAGGTATCCTGGTCCCAAGTCCCCCAAGAGAGTATACTGCATACAAACAGAAAGGCTGTACACAAGATCTCCAAGCCCATCTACCCTAATTTGGAGACCTCCCTAGTTGTTGTGACATCTGGTGTGCTTAAGCATGGACAAAACACTCTAGACACAGAAAACAAATGGTAATCCTTTATTGAGGGAGTCACGATCCAAAAATAAAATTCCTGCTTGCCCCTTACAATATCAGGTGAGTCCTTTTATACCAAGCACTAACATCAGGGCTTCCATACAGCAGAAACCAAATACAAACATATATTGTAACAGTTGTAGACCATGCAATATGGACTCCAGAGGGGAGGTTTAGTTTCCTCAAGTACCAACCAGGGAATATAGCAAACCTCAATAAAAGTGGTGGTATTATCTTATGCCTTGGCTTTAATACTCCAGCTTTCTTATTTTGACTCTCTTGTGTCCTTCTCTTAAGTTACTTTTAGGCTTTCTCGGTTTGGGATTTGTCACAACGTATGTCTCGGAAAGCCTCATGAATGCTTACCTCACGGCAGCTGCATTGCATGTTGTGATCTCCCAGCTCTCCGTCATCTTTGGAATTGTAATTGACTTTCATTCAGGCCCTTTGGCATTTTTTTATGTGAGTAAATACAGCCTCAGTGAAAAGCCATTCCTATTTCTTTATGAGGGAGACAGAGGTCGGCCCCAGAAGTTTCAGATAGATCATTAGTGAATTTAAATAGTGTCTTCAAATTGCAAAAGGAGTGACTTACTGTGAAGACTTACTGTGGTTTTGTTTGTCTGCTCCGCAGTTAATAGGTGAATGGTTCCATGCTTATTTCAAGAAAGGGGAACTGAACATTAAACAGGTTCTGCTGTTGTTTCTGGGTTGCAGACAGAACTTGATGGATCAGGAGACCTGCAGGAAGGGATTCATTCAACAACACTCTCTGAGCTGTAACCTATAGCTGCTATCTCCAACCTAAAGCTGTCCAGATGTTTTAGGGACAACTCCCAACCTTTCTGACCATTGCCCAGCCTGACTAGTGTTGATGGGAGCTGAAGTCCAAAATGACACCAGGCTGGGGAAGCCAAGCTGACAGGTGTGGCTCCAATAGTTGAGCTGCCTTCTTATACTGAAGTGGGATGGGACCACAAGGAGTGATGCAGTGGTGTACTACTTATAAGCTCAGCCTCTGCTTCAGCTGTGCATTGTAAACCCTGACCTGTTACATCCCTGCAGTTTGAGAGCCTATATTCCAGTTTTCTAATTGGCACAGGGCTGCTGGTAAACTGTGAACATTTTAATAGAGTCATACCCCTTTTACTACAGTGAAAAGAATTTCATTTTACATTAATTTGCTTTTAAAATGTATCAGATTTAGCTGTATGCAATTTATGAAGTATGTAAAGCAGTAGGCTTCCATCTCAAACTGCATCCATTAACTAGGCTGTCTGTGTATTCACTATATATGTACAAACCATTGTTGGGGCCTTGAGTCAAGCAACTGACTCCCAAGTCTGACTCACGTTGCATCAGCGATTCAACTCGGACTCAACTAGGGAGCAATAAACGAGTGACTCAACTCTACTTGAGATTTCTATTATTTTTACACTTTTTGGGATGAGGGAGGCAGTGGGAGGGAGGGACAAGCGGGTGGGGGGAGGGAGGGTCAGGGTAGTACCTGAGTTATGTACCTATGAGCACACAGACTGCCGTTACTCTATGTGAATGTCTCTAATGAAAAGCCTTGATTATTTCTAGGGAGCTATACGACACTATGTCATCACTGTGTGCATAGTTTCTTAGAGATATTCACAGCTTTTCATTCCGCAGCATCTCAAGCGTACCCAAGCCAATGTGTTTGGGGCACATGTAGGGCCTCAGGGATGAAGCAGAACCACAGCAAAACAGTTTCTAGAAAGGGCAGAAGCACCGGTGCTCAGATGACTTCTCCCTATTCCTCTGTTGATATTCATTTAAAGCTTGAAATCCTGCTTTTATTCACAGCTTCTTAATTGATGAAGTAACATTAACCCTAAAATTAACTGATGATGATGGAGATGAACCTCATGTTGCAGAGTCAGGATTTGATTGTGCTGCTGGAGCGGGGGTCGGGTAACACTGGAGTCGCTTTTTCAAGATTATTTGTATGGCCATTTTCTTTTTCTCATCATAAATGGCCTTGTAGCAGCTGTGGGCCTGGTTAGATAGGCAGATGCTAAAGGGGAACTATATCAGTATTAGTATGTCCATACTATAGATGCCGAATGGGGAAATGATGCTGAATTGGCAGCAGATGGGGCGGGGAGAGATGGGAGACACAACCTGTCTGAGTAGTATTGGGCAGACTTGATCCCCTCCAAAGTGGCCAACAGGCCTACAAATATTACCCTGTTCTATAAGGAAGGAAGGAAGAAAATTAGTTCTGATTATTTTCTCTGTTTTGTTTTAGTTTTAGTTTTGTTTGGAACTGTGGTACTTTATTATTCTTATGGTTTATTGTAAATTAGTAAAGCAACTCAGAAATATATCCAAAAATGAACAAACAAAACCAACAAACAATATATAGTACTTTAAAGTGCTCGAAATGTGTCATATTCATTATCATACTGTAATCTATGCAAGAATGATAAGGACCTAGCTTAACTCTAGAAGACTCTGCTTTGAAAGAATGTTGTAAACTGTTTTAAGAACTATTTCTTTTATTTGTTTCTTACAATAATGTAAATCTACACACATACATACAGATTCTCTCTCTCTCTCCCCCCCAGTACTTGTAGTTATGTATTATTATTATTATTATTATTATTATTATTATTATTATTATCGATACAATGCTGTATTGTACTTATGATGTTTCAGTGAACATGGCAGTGTTTCTTAAGCGTTTTTATGCACAGAAAGGTGAAATATATGCTTGTACTAAGACAAACATTTGGCTTATTTATGTGATCTGACATACATACAAATTTGACTTAAGAACCTTCTCAGGAACGGAACTCATCTGAGGACAACCTGTATAGGGGACTTTGCCCTCCTTGGCAGGAAGCACATGTGGCTGTGGATTCTGCTTTTGGCATCCACCCATGTGCACAGTTTGAATGCCTCCTGGAAGGCAGAAAACAGTATGTGCTGCATGTGCCAGGCCAAACATGACATATGTTAGAAAAAGCCAATGTGGGACTGGAGAGACCCAGATTTAATTCAAACTCATAACCTAAGCTTGATTGAAGACCTTGGGCCAGCTCTCAGCGTAACTTACCTCATACGGTTGTTATGAGGATAAAATATAGGTACAGTTCTTGAGCTCCTTGAGGAACAGGCAGGACAGAAATGTAATAAAACATAATAAATATCATTATTATGAAGAGGGCACTTGAATGGTAGACTTTACTTTGCAGAAGCTGCTTTATCATCTTTCAGGAATGTGGTTAGGCCTATGTCTTCTTTTTTCCAGTTTAGCTCTCTGTCCAACTGAGTGATGAGCTAAGCACAGTATTATTCTTGCAGAGTCCCTGCTTCCTCCTTTCTTCAGCACAGTTCTGTGAGCATTGTCTGGGTTTGCATGGCAGGCAAAGCCACTGCTGGATGGCTTAACATGTTGTCTGAACACCCCTCCGCCCCCAGTACCCCTGATTCTGAGGGGGCTTGTTGATAAGCCACCCTGAAATGACTTACAAACCACCCCAACTAGCCACAGCTTGTAGGAGGGTTTAGTAAACCCCTCATGGCTTAGTGTATTGTCTTAACCCAGACAGCATGCTAAGCCACAGGCAAAATGTTAGAGAGCCATCACATATGGGTTATAGTATTTGGGTGCAATATTACAGCCATGTACCTGGGAACAAAACAAACATGTTTCCTTTGAACATGGAGGAATCTATGAAATTCTAATTCTTTAAAATGGTTTGTCTTTATATTTTATATTTATTTATTATATTTAAATCCTGCATTTTTCCTTTCAAGGAACGCAAGACAGCTTACATAATTCTCTTCTTCCTCTCAATCTTGACCTCACAACAACCCTGTGAGGTAGGCTGTAACTGGCTCAAAGTCACCTGGTGAACTCCATGGCTTAAGTGGGGACTAGAACCCAGATTGCCTGAGTCCAATAGCACACTGTTAATCATTGCACTAATCCGGCTTGCTACTTCACTACACTGGTGTAGGATAGACATTTGTGAGATACTTCCCAGTGCCTATAGATCTCCTCTGCTGTAATGTTCAGCTGTGAAGAAAACGTTCTTGCTTACCTTTGTTTTCTCTGTGTATTTTCTGTCTGCCTGTATAAAGTACTTTCTATTCTACTGAACTGGCTTCTGGACAAAAAGCTCTAGGCAGTAAAATGCAAGCCATCATCATGGTATAATGAATGAACCCTTGTAAAAATGAATTCCCTCTGAACATTTTTGTTGGCATTTCTCTTTTTCAGAACTTGGTCTATTACTGCATGGGCCTTCCAAAAGCCAGTTCCACCAGTATACTGTTGTTCTTGCTTTCTTTACTAATGCTGAGGGTCAGTAAATGCATTAAGATAACTTACAAACACTATCCTGTTGAATTTCCTATGGAGTTTTTTTTTGGTAGGTATCATATATTATTTGAATAAAATTATATTTATGCACAACAGTCCATCTTTTCTTACTAGATATGAATCACTTAGTGTGGGGTTTTAACATAGAACTGGTCCATGGAACAGTGTTCTTCAAAACTGATACTGTCTTTAGACTATGATTCGGAGGAAAGATTCTCTGTGAATGATGTAGCACTAATATACAACAGGGATATACAGATTTAGTTCAACTCATTCCATCTGTGTTTGTTGTCTACCATCTTTCATTCTGTTGTCTGCTCATTGACAGAATCAGATTTTTTAAAAGGATGTACATGAATTTCATTCCACTTGCAGCACTGCAAATTTGCGTGAATTCCCCCAATATTTTTTTAAACAGTCCACAAGTCTATGCAATTCAGAAAAAGCTGGTCCGTTGCAGAATCTGCAGGCTGGATTCAAAGAAATCCAAATGTATTTGACTGCATAACAGATAGAATAGGGAGGTATCCCCAGGATCAGGATTTGCAGAAGTACAAAATTGCTTAGGAAAAACAGTGGGGAGTGGGCATAGAGGACCCAAAAATAGCCTAGTGAAGGCTGAACATGTTCAGTTGGCATGGAATGCTGATAGACTGTTGTGGGGGGAAAAGAGAAGCTTGGTGGGAGCAGGAATGGAATGGAGCATCCAGAGCAGAAACACTGCACATGGCAGCATTCACTGTTGATCCCAGCTGTGTTCTCTATATTTGCAGTTTGTATTACAATAATAGCAGCCCAATATGGGAATTGTGTTCTTTCACCTGTACATGTGCATTAATCAAAATCTACTGCTGAAGTTAATAGACACTTCCATGTCCAGTAATGGCCTGGAGCATTAAAATGCTCTATTAAACTAATGTTTCTATCAAAGGATGCTAGATATGTTGCCGAACAAAAAACAGACTGCTGGAGAAAAGAGAACAGAATGCACGGGATTTATTTTTAAAGGAAAAGGACACATTGGTTCATTGTGTTTCGAAATTCAGCTTAAAGTGTTAATAGATAATGGACATCCTTCACCAAAAAACTGGAAAAAATTAAGTGACAATTGTTTATTGTATTTCTGAACCTAGTGTATGGCTAACATGCTACAGGTAATGCACTATTAAACATTTATTGCAAAATATATGTTTGCAATGTAGGAATGGATATGGCACTGATCTATATTAAAGATATCGGATCCTTTGAATACTAACTTATTATCAAATAAGGAAAGAATATGTATAATAAAATGGGAATACCAGTGTAGTTTCAGTTTTAGTCACTGTTGTCTGAAGCAGAGTCAAAATTCTTAACCTGATATTAGAATTTCAGGACAGAATTTTTAAAAAACTCTTAAGTATTCACTTTAAGCATATTGCCATTTTTAAAATCTCATGAACTGACTATGCTTCTTTCATGTGATCTGAGAACTAAAGGATACTTGCTTAAATGATCATTGGTAACGTTTATTGACTGGCAGCTATAAGCTAAGAGACTGGTGTTGGGGAGAAACATTTTGTGAACTGAAATCAGACAAGTTGACATATCACACTGGCCCACCTTGGCAATAAGCCTTGGTGGGTTGGTTGCTGGCAAAACCATCCATGATGTGCCTGATAGACAACTGAGCTTGTGGGCTGTTCATCCCCTCCTTCCCCTTTGGTCCTCCCACATGTATCCCAGGGAACTCCATGGCAGGATTAACTTATTCCCCATCCTGATCACATGTCCTTTTTTCACTCACCACAGGTTTTTCCCCCCTCATTTAACCATTTTTCCTTCAGAGATCTCAAGGCCCAGTTTGACAGCAAGGTTCTGGAAACTCAATTTTGACAGTCACTCATAGTCCAAAAGGCATATTTGAAAGGTTGCTAGTAGTTGGCTACCTATTTTTTTAAAAAATTAAATACACCTACAACATGTGCAAATATTTTATACATCATCATCATAATTGCCACAATTGTACACTTGTGGACCTCTGTAGTTTCATGAGTGTGAAAATGGAAAGCTTCCACTATGTAGTGTTAGGATGGAGTATGAACGTTGACCTAGGAAAACCTAATACAGGGTTTTGGATTTTTTTAAAAGCATTTTTCCTTTTCTTGACAGCTATCAAAATACACTTTTGACATATGCAAAACATGCAAAATTGAAATACGCGCGCCTGTCCTACATACAGCAGTTAGTGCTCAGGAAAAAAAGTGTCCATTAACACATCTGGATGCTTTGTCTGTAATGCTAACTGCTGTGTGCAAGTGTTGGGTAAATGAATTTAGTTGAGCTGAGCAGAGTTGACCTGCCATAATACTGCCCTGTATTATTGTGTGTTACAGTCCTCTCTCCAGCTAGAACAGGGCAGTTACCAGCACCATAACAGATAGACAGACAGACTTTGGCTCACATAGTTAATAACATGTTGGATAATTCCCTGTTATTCTTTCACAGATTATTATATTTACCATACTTCGTTCCCAAACTCAACTGGATGCTGAATCCAGTAAACAAGTATTTCAAATGGCACCTGACAGGTTGGTAATCCACAGTGAATATAGCATGTGACTTCAAAGAATACTGCTAACTACAATGTCACTTGTGATTTGGCAGAACTCTGTAAATATATTTTCCCTGTTCAGGAGCTGTCCATTTTCTTTGGAATTCCACTGGATGCTTGAATTCCAAAGATGCTTATCAAAGCAATGATGCAAGATCCTTGTAAACTTTGTGGTGGGTGTTTGCCATTTTTTTCAGTCAGCCCATGCTGGTTTGTTTGTTTGTTTGTTTGTTTGTTGTCCTTTTTTTTGTACATGTCAGTAGCACTCACTAAAGCCAGCTCAATTTAGCACATTAAAATTATTATAGACTAGAGCATATTCTTGTCAACAACTCCTTGAAGTCAGCAGGTGGGCTCACTTACAAAATATAAAAGCAGTGGTGATTGATCATTGCTACCTTTCTATGTCCTTGCAAGCATTGCGATGCCCACAGCACCTGTCTTCATGCAAATCCATAATTACTGTGGTGCTTCTTCATGTGTACTTTCTCAACAAGAGTTTAGTGTAGTATTCCAAGGAGCTCATTTCTGTACTAAACAATGTTGTCTGCTTATCTATCTATATTGGTTGAAAAGAGTTGTATCTCCTCTCTCATTAAAAGCTCTCAACATGGCTAATAATAAAAATTATAATTCATTGTATGTGGACTAACAGATCATGCTCTGCATGCCTTCTTGATGGTCATGGTGTTTGTGCTGAAACTGAAAGTGATAGCCAAGTAAAAAGCTAACAAAACTACAAGACATCATATTGTGCACATGCTTAGGGACATTCTTTGTGCAATATACTGGGGGACTGAATATATTTATTTTATTCCAGGTTTTTGCATCCTACTTTCCCTGACCTTTCAAAATTGAGCAAGATCATATTACATGCATCATCCTTGGCAATAGTGAGCTATTTCCTTCTCATTTTTGTGGGAAAGAAGTATGCAAATATTCACAACTATCACATCAGACACACTCAGGTAAGAGTTCTATATCACATTCGAAAAATATGTAATGGTAAATTCTGAAGTGCTACTGCTCATTATGTCAGTTCCCATAGCCACATCTCCCTACAACAAACCTGTTCTATATTCTCATCTTCACCAGGTCCAGGTCGCTCAACACCTGATTATCTCAAAGTACTTTACATATAGCTCACAACTATATATCACTGCTTAACAATCATTCCCCCTAATCACCCATACACACACACACTGACTGGGATCAGACAACATGTTAACCCACACTCATAGAATCACAGAATAGTGGAGTTCGAAGGGGCCAGAAGGCCATCGGGTCTGACTTCCTGCTTAGTGCAAGGCTCCACGATAAACTGTCCCTCTCAGGTGGCTGTCCAGTCGCATCTTGAAGAGCTCTGATGTAGGACATCCCACAACCTCCCTAGGTCATTGGCTCCATTGCTGTACTGCTCTAGCAGACAGGAAGTTCTTCCTGATGTTCATCTGGAACATGGCTTCCTGTAACTTGAGCCTGTTATTCCGTGTCCAGCACTCTGGCATGATTGAGAAGGGATCCGGTCCGTCTTCTTTGTGACAGCCTTTCATGTAATTGAAGAGTGCCATTATATCTCCCCTCAGTCTTTTCTTCTCAAGACTAAACATGCCCAGTTCTTTCAATCCCTTCTCACAGGGCTTTGTTTCCAATCCCCGATCATCCTTGTTGCCCTCCCCTGAACTCTTTCCACTTTTCTGTATCTTTCTTGAAGTGTGGTGCCCAGAATTGGATGTAGTACATGAGAGGAGGCGTGACCAATACTGAGTAGAGGGGAACTAATACTTCACATGATTTGGAAGTGATGCTTCAATTAATGCAGCCGAAAATAGCATGTGTCCTCTTTGCAGTCACATTACATTATTGACTCATATACAGCTTGTGAAATACAACAATTCCAAGATCCTTCTCATTTGCAGTATTGTTGAGCCAAGTGTTCCCCATCTTGTAATGATGTTTTTGGTTTCTTTTTTCCTAGGTGCAGAACTTGGCATTTGTCCCAACTGAATTTCATTCTGTTGTTTTCAGGCCAGTGCCCCAGCCTATCAAGATCACCTTGAATTTTATTTCTGTCTTCCAGATTATTAGCTATCCCAACCAGTTTTCTGTCACCTAAAATCTGATAATCATTTCATGTACTTCCTCATCCAAATCATTAATAAAAATATTGAAGAGCCACAGGACTGAACCTTCAGGACCCCCCCCCTTGTTACCTTTCCCCAGTCTGAGAAGGTGCCATTGATGAGCATTCTTTGAATCCAATTCTGTAGCCAACTGTGGATCCACCTGATAGCCATCGAGCAATCCATCTTTTAGCTAATTAGCTATAGGATATAATGGGGCACTTTATCAAAAGCTTTGCTGAAGTCACAGAGTTTAGGTCTGATCTGCACAAGGGATTTTTTGTAATGCCTGACCCATTGGCATGGCAGATGGAGTTCACCCCAGACTGGCCTTTTCATACTGTTTCTGCCATTATATTCAGACCAGTTGTATCATGACCTTGTAATATGTTGACTTTTCCCCACATAATATATTTAAATGTGTGCTAAGATTGCAGGACTATTCTGTGAAGCAAGAGGAGGGCTTCAGCGCATTGCAGGCAGGAAAGCAGTGCTGCAAGAGGAAGTGCCTATCACTTCAACAAGCTAATCATTCTTCAAGTGTCTTTCCCCTCTCTCCCCGCCACCCCACACCTCTCCCACTTGCCTGGTGAACTGGAGAGTAAATGCAATAGTCTTCCCTCCCTTCCATTGATCTCTGAAAAAATAAAGTTTGCAATGCTTTTTCAAGCCTTCTCCATTGTCCCCTTTGCCCTCTTGCCTCAAGCAACAACCAGCTGAAATGCACATAAATCACATAATCTTCAATGGTGCTTCCTCAAGGGCAGTTACATTGACTTCAGTGCATCTAACTTGTGGGAAGATCAGCACCAGAGTGGGGCTGCACTTGCTTTGGGATGCAGGGGAAATGGGGTGCTGGTCCTATTGGCTTCACCCTGTATGAGGACTGCAGCAAGAAGCATCACAGCCTCTCCTTCACTTCTCTTCTTTTGTGAGAGGGCAGAAGGAGCTGTTGTTTCTTCTCTTTTCTTTCTTAATCCCACTTCTTTGCTTATTCATGCTTTGTAAGGGGTTCTTTATGGAGAATTTCCCTACACACATCACCTTTCCAATACCTTTTATTTCTCTATCAATTACATTTGTACGGAAACCCAAGATCACATTTTTAACACAGCTGTGGAAGCTGTGCTGTACTCTTCAGCATGTTCCCCAACAGAGGTATATGCATTTTTCATAAATACTGTGACTATGCTCCCTTATAAATACAAGGGGATCTAATGTAGATCTCCCACTAGTCTCCCTGTGGTAGGAAAGACTGGAGCACAGGCTTCCAAGCTGAGGTAGAGGAAGCTGAAGAAGAGGTGGTTGAGCTTATTTTTGGCATGCAACAATTCACCACATTGGACACTATTGTAAGCAGCTGCACAAGTGTGTCAGTCCCTCTCCTTGGAGGCCTTAATGTTGTATTCCCATTTCATCAATTAATGCTTTCTCTGCCAAAGGATAGGGTTGTTTCCCTAACAAATATAGTTTATGTGTACTCATTCCCCTCATGCTCTTCTCAATGGATTCCTAATTCAGCTGACGGCAGAAGCTTCAGAAAGGAGAAAAAATAGAGAGCATTGCTCCTCCTCTGCTTTCTCTTCCAGGGCTACTTTTAAACTTTAGATACAGACATAAGTTTACTATAATAATTGCAAATAACACATGCATACTTCTCGCTATCAAAAACACTAGTAGTTGTTGCTTTGAGGTGTATTGTTTGCTCATATAATCAGTATTTTCTTCAAGAATATTTCTATCACAGTAATTTGAGTGGTATTAATTTTGATTTATTACATGCAGGATTTAATGGCAATTGGGCTATGCAATGTCTTCAGTTCACTTTTTAGAAATTTTGCTGTCAGCTGTGCTATGTCTACAACTGTTATTCAAGAGAAAACAGGTGGAAAAACTCAGGTGATTGTTGATTTTAAAAGCTCCTGATTGATTCATATCTGCATTTAGGATTGCTAACTGGGGCCTGTTTTTCCTCTATACAATATGGAACTCAAATCAGCAAAATATGTTTGTTGATTCAAAAGAAATTTCATGTTTCAGATTTACTATAAAGTAAAGAATATAAATGTGGAGATGATTTATCTGTATTTTTACCTTAATTGAATAGACAAGGGGCTCAGTTCTATTATCCCCACTCTAGATGCACATAAGCCTCCTAACTTGGAGTCTTACCTGCATCCAGAGGTCAGAGCAAGGGATGGGAGTGGCAATCCTGCTCCCATCGCATCTTGCCCTGTGCATTTTATCTAGATATTTTCCCCCACACTCCAAGGAGCATTCCTGTTCTTGGAAAGAAAGTCAGTAGGATTCTTTCTGCACTGATGGAGCAGGGGCTTGGTCACCAGAGTCCAAGCACAGAGGTTAAAGACCTTGTGGCAGAGACCCTGAAAAATACTATGGCTCCCCCGAGGATATCTGGTAGCAATAGGATTCTGCCCTAACAAGCAAATACATAAATGTAGAAGATTATCTCTTGAATCTTTTGAAAACTGTGCTTCTGGAGAACTGCCTCATTGTAGTTTGTGTCTTTCAGTTTCTTGTTTTAGGAACAGCTCAGTAATTGACTTTGCCACTTAGACAAATTATTTTTCTTGTTTTTGAAAGTACACTCACACTAGCAAATGTAAAGGGTGGAGTGTTTATTTGCAAGTGGTGATTATTTGCTCTCTTCTGTTAAGAAACATCTCACACTACTTATTTATAAAAACATTTATATAGCACTTCTTACCCCTAAAAGGGGATCACAAAGCACAAAACTTCCAGCTGAAAAGAGAACAAAGAAGAGATCATCTTCCACAATTGGGATGCCACCTCTGGAAAACCCCTGTCTTTCTCATGTCCCTGCCAACCTCTTGGTGGCAGGACATGGAACAGGATTTCTGAAGATGACCATCACTGACAGGCAGGTTCATACAGAAGGAGATGGTCCTTCCTAGTTTCAGGCAGCAATAACAAACACCAAGAATTGGGCCCAGAATCAGAATAGTTACCAGTTTGACAAATGAAGATGCCACAAAATAATTTATGATACTTCTTTAGTAGATCTTCTACCATAACCAATGTTATATTTCTATTAAATTTACTTATGTATTTGTTATATTTATATACCATTAAATACAATAAAATCTTTAAGTAGTTGACAAAATTATTAAAATCACATTTAAAATACAACAGTAAAACAATTACATTTAAATTACAAGAATACTACAGAGCAATACCCAGAGCAATACAAGGAACGTTAAATGAAGCAGCATGATTAATTTAATTGCATGCCAGGGAATGTTGGGGTGAACAGGTGCATTTTCAGAAGGTGTTGAAACTTGCTATATCATCTGCTTCTCAAATTGCACAGGGTATGTTTTTCCAAAGGGTGAGCACCACTACCAAGAAGGCCTACTAACATGGTATTATGTGGCAACTTTTTGTTAATTTTGGAATGACCAGCTGGGCCTTCTATGATGATTTTGAAGGTTGCAGGGTATATATAGGGAAAGGCAGTCTGCTAGATAGTATAAGAATTAGCTAACTCAGAATGTGGCTGGTAGCCAGTACAGTTCTTTTAACCCACATATGTTGTGTGAACATAGCTGGGTGTCCCAGTGAGTGCTCTAGTTGCTGCATCTGTGTAACCTGCAAATTCTGAATCTGGGACAGAGATGGTTCTAAGAGGAATACATTGCAGTAGCCTGATTGGAAGGTTACCAGTGCATGGGTCATTGTGGCTAGGCTATCTCGCTTCAAGAACAGGTGTAGTTAGCATACCACCCAAAGTTAGTAATTGGTTCTCTGGGCCACTGAGATTACCTCAACCTTTACTGATAGAAAGAGATTCAGGAGAACCCCCAAACTATGTACCTGTTCCTTCAGAGGAAGTGTAACCCCATCCAGAATAGGCAAATAGCTAATTCCTGGACCAGGGAACTGCCAATCCATAGATTTACCAAGCTCTATATTCCTGGAGACCATACTCAGGAGTCAATGATGTGTCATACTTCACTATTCCATAGTGGACAAGGGTCTCATCAAAATTACCAGAAGAACATGAAGTCCCAAGCTGGTCCTATTAAGACAGGCTCAGCATGGATATTGAAGTCTCCCAGGACCAGAGTCTCAGTGTTCTCCAACATCATATACAAGATTGGCTCATCCAGTGGATGGCAGGTTGGGCACGAATAGTATCCCCAGTCAGTTGTCTGGGCCTAATGCAAGGTGCAGACCTCACAGCATGTTGCAAGATGGATGGGTGGGGGGTTTCTTGGTATGTGAGACTGAGCTTTAATGGAACATGGCAACTCCCTACTTCCCCAGGTCTCTAGCCTGGGTCATGTTTGCATCACTCTGGTCCCTGTGATGGATGCCAGGTTAGCCCTCTCACCCACTATCATATAATAGATGAGTGAGACCATACTATGAGCTGAATGGACATTCACAAACACCTCAGTCAGACCAGACAGTGCAGGATCCAATCCACCAGAAGCCTTCAAAATAGTGAAGGGATCGGGGGGGGGGGGCATCTGGATCCTCCACCACTCCAATAACATTTTCTCCTCATCTTACTATACCATCCTTTGCTCATGACAATTGTTGTAGGGTAGCTTCTAAATCCATAGCACTCTCATCTCCACTTGGACAAATTAATAAGATATCTATCAGAGTGATACAAATTAAATTTTGGCATGTTGATTTCCATTAAACACACCATTATGAATACACCCTGTGTAAGATGCACTGCTGTAGGTGACATTAAATTCATCAACAGAATAATAAATGATCCATTCCAGAACAAATGTCTAACACAATATTTTTATTAGCTTGCAGCTCTGATTGGAATTTCCTTAATGCTGGTGGCTGTGCTAAAATTTGGCTCCCTCTTCCAGTACCCTCCTAATGTAAGTGTATATGAAGCAGAACCTCAGCAATTGAATCCCATTAATTGGACACATGTATGTAATGCCGGTTTGGAACATAACTCTCTATAAAAAGTCTTCCCCTTGGCCATATGAACATGGGTACCTCTAACATGACGAAGAGATAGAAAAGCTCATTCATTCATTCTCTTTATAAGACTTTAAAAATAGTTTCCTCAAGAGTTGTTCAGTGTTTTCTTTAGCAGCTTTCTGGGCTGGACTCTGCATGAGAAGCATCTTGAGGGAAATATTTCCTGAACCTTCATGTCAAATGAGGGAGAGAGACTAGCAGTAATACCAGCCTGATTTCACTGAAGGCAGATAATAGGCAGGGAAGGAGACCATGCTATCACAGGCTACACAGCGACTTGGCAGGAAATATTCTTCCAAACTATATCCACAGCCACACTTGACGCAGCCTCAGTTTATGTACTGCCATTTTATGGTACGCCCCGAAATAGTCCTGGCTTTCCTCCTTGGGTATGATTGGATTGGTAGCAAACCCATCTCTTATCTCTGGAATGGCCTGAAGGTGATGGAACCAAGCTTGACATTTGAAAGAGACCAGCTAGTAGTAAAATTTAACATTAAGAAATTACTTGGTTGTGTATCCAGTCCATCTGCTGCACTTTTCAGAAGAAGTTCCTCTTTATTTCTCCGTTCTTTCCACTAAAGGAAGAAGTTCTTTCTTTAGAATTACAAATGAATTTCAGAACGCATATATCAATGTTATGAGAATCCCAGATCAGAAGGCACTCAACAAGCTAAAAGCAAAGGACAAGCAGATATAGCACTGCCACTAAAGATGCAACTAAATCAAAATCAAAATGTACAGAGGTGAAAGGAAAATCCCATGCTGCACAACATATATAATTGCAATATGGAGCATGTCAAGTATGAATCAAGGTGAAGTCAAAAGTGTAAAACAAGAAATTGAATGGTTAAATATTGTAGTACTTCATCTAAGCCAAATTAAATGGACAGGAATGGGACTTTTTTGTCAGACAAACACCAAGTGTTTTACACTGGAAATACAAACTCAGGGGAAATGGAGTGCTTGTAACTGTGAGGCAAGATGTAGCACAGGCAGTAAGGGGCTATAATGCAATGTCCAATTATATCAATTGGAATTATTGGAATACCTATCAGCATAACCATCAGAACTGATGCAACTTTTGAATGATTATCACACAGAGACAAAAAGAACTATCGCAGCGCTCAGTGCAAAGGAATAGAAGAGAACAACAGATGGGGAAAAAAGACCTCTTCTAGAAGATCCAAGAAATCAAAGGGAAATTCAAACCTAGGTTAGGAATGCTGAAATATCCAGAGAACATGGGCATCTGACCAGGAAAAAATACAGAGGAGGAGGAAACTATATAGAGAAAACTATACAGAAGAGATGAAAGAACAACAGATGCCAGCAGAGAGGAATACTATGAGGAAGAAGCTACAATATTAGAAAATAAAGTGAAAGCTGCTCTGAAAGGAACTGGAGGAAATAATGCACCTCGTGTAGATAGGGTACCAACAGAATTACTCCCAGCTGCAGAAACGGAATCTGTCCAAATCTGAACAAGAATATGCCAAAAAATATGGAAAACAAAGTAGTGGCCAACAGATTGGAAACATTCAATATACATTCTGGTTCCCAAAAGAGGAGATGCAAAGGAGTGCAGCAACTAAAGAGACTACTGCTCTAATTTCCCATGCAAACAAAGTGATGCTCAAGGTGTTGCAACAAGGAATTGTACCCTAGATGAGAAATGCCTGACATTCAAGCTAGATTCCAAAAAGGCAAAGGTACTTGAGATCATATTGCTAACATGTTCTCTTTGCATCTGTTGGAAGTAGAAGTTCAGTCTATGCTTTATAGACTATAGCAAAGTCTTTGACCGTGTGGTTCACAAAAAGCTATGGATGTTTCTGAAAGTACTCATTGTGCCTGAGCACTTGACTGTCCTTATGTATAACCTCTGTTGTGCACAAGAAGCTACTGTTAGGAGAGAATATGCAGAAACACAATGGTTTCCTACAGCAGAGGCTTCAGGACTGCAGTCAAACTTTAAGAAAACAAGAATGATGACTACCAAAGCATTATACAACTATAAAATTTTGACAGTGAAGAAACTGAAATTGTGAAAGATTTTGCACACCTTGGTTCAGCCATCAATTAAAATGGATGTTATAGCCAAAAAATTAGAAGACTGCTGAGTCTTGTAAGGGCAGCAATGAGGGCACTAGAAAAAATAGTGTAAGGATGTTCCACTGGAGACCAAGATCATCCACACTATGTATTCCCAATCACTATGTATGAAAGCTGAGATTGAATAAAGCTGTCAAGAAGTAAATGGATGTGTTCAAAACATGGTGTTGGAGGAGAGCTTGGCAAATACCCTGGACAGACAGAAAGACAAACAAGTGGGTCCTAGATCAAATGAAACCAGACGTTTCCCTGGAAACAAAAATGATGAAACTGAGGCTGATGTACTTTAGACATACCATAAGCAGGCAAGACTCACTAGAGTAGACAATCATGCCAGGGAAGATGAAGGCAGAGGAAAAAGAGGAAGTCCAATTATGAGACAGACTGATTCCATAAAGGAAGCCACAGCCTTAACTTTACAAGAGCTGAACCGACCTGTCATCTTGTAGAGAGTACTCATAGGGTTGCTATAAATCAGAAATTACTTGATGGCACATAACAACAACATAGATGCTAGTTTTTTCAGGAGCAGTGTAGTTGGAGGTTATATTTGATGGTGAAGTATAATATGAAATATAATTGTAGGTGTTATGTAATATTAGATTCCAATATAGCTTCAGTAATTAAACAAGTACTGTCCTTTCTTCCTACGACATTCTAAGCTCTTACTCTTAACTTTTTTTCTAATTTGCACAGGCTGTTTCGGCAGCAATTGTACTAGTCAACATGTTCCCATTTCTTGAAAAATTTATGGATGTCCCTTTCCTGTGGAGACAGGATAAATATGATTTTGTAAGTGCTACGTGATCTACACAAGGCTGGAAAGAGAAATGAGATGGGGTAGCAGGGTAATATTATACCAGTGCAATTAAATTGCCCTACTGCTTTGGACTGTGTTGGTCAAGGGGACCTGGGATCAAACTAGACAAAATGACAAGAAAGTCATAATCAGATATCATATCTCTAAATATTTGCAAAAACAGACATGGCATCAGGAGAAAGAATGTTAACTCTTTCCTCTGTGGTATTTTCTCCTATGAATTTATATCATTTAAGCAAAAATCATAGGGATATGTGAATTTTTCTTAAAGGGTCAAAGAGCAGCAAAATTGGTAAATTGGTTTAAGTACTTGTTCAGAAAGAAGCTTTGAACCAGCATCAGATCTTGGTTTCATATCCTAGTTTGATGGAAGCACGTAAACCATGGTTTCTTCATCATGGAAAATTGTAGTTTAAGAGACTAGGATAGCATTCTGAAGCTGAGGGAGAATGGAATGTGATAGCTGAAGAGGAATTATGTGAGTCTACACCTTGGTCCCATGCTGATATGTTATGGTTTAGCAGATGGGAATCACTATAGCTGGACTAAGCCATTATGAACAACAAAGAGAAGTTATAACATTTTACACTAGAATCCTATGCATGTCAAGTCAGAAATAAGTCCAATTAAGTGCAATGAAACTTGCACTAGGTAAGTGTGTGCAAGCTTTTCTGTACAAAGTTATTAGCTGCTATATCTACTTTTGGTTTCATCAGATAATTGAGATCTGAGCTCTATTCAAATAACTTTTCAGCTATATAATCTCTGAGTGAACCTGTGTTATAGTGGAATAGTGCAAACACAGTTGCACTACCAGTTGAAATAGTACTTTCAAAAATAATGACTCATTTTCCCATTCAAAAAAAAATAATGAATGTTCTCCTCAAAACAGAAGCTAAATTGGGGGATCACTATGTCCTCTACAAAACCTGCAAAAAACCATAAGGAATCATGATTGCATGATGAACACATTATGTAAAAATATCTATATGACTGCAGGGTTAAATGATGGAGCATATATGAGGACTCCACATTACATTTAGTCATTAAATCTACATGTAAAAATCTTTCAGTGCTTTCATTCTCTGTAAGCCAAAAAATATCCCACCATCATCCATCACACTGTACCTTGTTTTATTTCAGGTTTCTGCTTGTTAAGTAATTAATATTGATCCTGTGTCTTTTCTTTTCTTTTTCCTTAAAGGGAATTTGGATTGTGACCTTTCTGGCCGTAATCTGTCTGGGACTAGATATTGGCTTAGGAATTGCCATGGGATTTGCATTTTTCATAATAAGTGTCAGGTCACACAGGTACTGCCTCTTATTGTAGTTTTGCCTCATGGGGTTGTAGAAAAATGTGTATTTTTAAAAAAAGAAATTCAGTTGTTGCAGGAGTATATTAGAAAAGTACCCAGAAGATTATTTCTTTGTGAAGAAGGGAGGTGTGATTAATGTAATTTAAACATTGATGAGGTTATAATTTCTGTCACTTGATCTCAGTTGTGATAGTATGATAAGGCAATGATAATGATGATATCTATGGTACATCTTCTCATTTCAAGGTTAATCATTCATGACCACACATAAAGTACCCGACAAGTTCTAAAATTAAACTTTAATGGCCATAGTATCACATTCTACTGAAATGTGGTTTCAAAATTAGATGAAACATCTTGGTGATGAGATCATTTTGACAATCAAACCAATTTCTGAGACAAGTTATGGTCCCTTCCTTGTTTATGTTCTCCAAGCAGGGGCTGGGGGCTACACCAGATGACCAGTAAAGCTCCTCCAACTCTATAATTCTACTTTTACTTGAATCATGTTGGGAGAGTTCTAATTCCCCCCCACCTGTTAAGAATGGCCATATTATCCACCTCTCATTTGATGTTCTGATAGTCCCATTTTTGAAACCACATCCCAGGTTGGATTGTTGTCAGTAACCATCATGGTTTCCTTCCTTTTCTGTAAACAAATTATTTCAGGGGTACTTCCAGGGGGAAATGGATAGATTAAAATTTGCCACTATTGGCTATACACAGTCTCTAAAAATGGGAGTGAGATCTAACTTATACCTTGTTTCAGAATGAAGATGCTGACATTGGGTCAGATTCCAAACACCAATATTTATCGCAGTTTTTCTGACTACTGTGAGGTAATGAGACTCAGAGGGAATGAATATTCTTTGTTATAATCATTCTCATTCTAGTACCCCTGTAATGGACTCGTCAGGTACAATTAAGTCCAAGAATGATATTTGCGCAGTGCATTATCTATAATTACTAAAATTATGACTGATAATGAAGAGCCATACTTGAAAAAGCAGAGTTGCTGGCATCCGGACAGCTACAGTGGTTGCTAACACCTTTTTTACCTATAATCTGCAATACAAGCACATTTATGGCACAGAGGGTGTGTTGATAGTTACATTTGATTCCAGCTTTGCCTAAATGCTACTTTATTTGCTGAATGTATCTAGTATTGGATCATGCCAAATGTACAATTTGCTCTTCTTCAGAGAGTCCTAGAAAATAATTATTAGTAAATAACTCAATTAAAGTTTTAAAAATAAGTTGTGCATCCAAGCCATAAAACAATCCTTTGGGTCTTTTCTAAAACATTATCATGCTATATGGTGAGAGTTAAGGCATTCAAAGTAGCATCAGCAGGAGACTTAAACAAAATCCTGTTGTAGATTTCTAGTTAACTATTCATAACTCTTTTTATCATTGACAAAACCAATTATATACAAGGGTACAACAAGGGTACAAAACCTAAGGTGCAGGGGCCAAACCTAGCCTTCCAGAGTTCACCAAGTAACATGTCTCTTTCCCTAGGCCACTGATCATTTGGTGGTTTTCCAGCTTTTGTGTAATTTTCTTACCATTCTAAAATATTGTTTTGGTGTTGGTCTTACTCCACTGGCCCACTAGCTGTTAGAATGCAGCCTCCAAGGCCTATTCTGAAATAGTATTTGATCCTTGAGTGAAAAGGTTTGTACATCCATGATACACAGCAAATTCATTCCACAAGTGTAGACCCTATGGCACTATCCATGTCCAAGAAGGAGGTATAAACAGGCTTGTGGAAGGACCCCAATATTTACAGAGCTGCCAAAAAAGAAGAAAAAAAGGGGGGGACCCTCCAGGTGAGGTGGTGTTTGACCATGATAAATGGGTATGGAATGCTGACTGACTATTGGTGAGGCAGAACAGCAAAAACCAAGGTGGGACAGTGGAATGGTGCATCCTTGAAAAGGCTAAGCTGAAATCCTCAACAGAAATGTACCAGGCTGCAGCATTTCACTGCAAATCCCTCTTGTGAAGCTTCACACTGTGTTTTGCTTTTTAGGCCATGGAAATCCAGGGTGTGAAAATATTCCAGTGCTGTGCCTCCATCTCATCTGCAAATATGAAACATTTCAAAGCCTTCATTTTACAAAAGGTAGAGTACTGCCCGCCTGCTGATAAGTAGGGATTCAGAGAACATCTGCACTCAAAAAGACTGCAATGGCTGACATTAAAATCCCTGTTTCTGTTTCAGATGGATATGAAGGCAGTGCCCCTTGATGAACATGAAATGAGAGCCTTGATCTCAGTCAGTATGTCTAGTGTGAAAGGAAAGAACAAGGATTTGAACTGTGCCTGTGTTTGTGACCCCCCTGAACCATTACCCAGGGTCAGAGATTTCTTTGTATTGTTGTTTTCCTTCAAACAAGCCACAAGCCATTTTGTAGAGAGCGGGCCCATCTGTAACTCATTACAGACTTTTCAGATAAATTCATCTGATCCTGAGGAGGAGGTAGAAGACCAGGGGTGGGGGTGGCAGCATGAGCTTTGAAGTTTCAAGACTACCTGGTGAAATTTCTCAGGCAGAGTGTGAGAATTGGCCTGCTTTGGAAGTGGTTTTCGGGATTGGAGCGGGAGCATATGTGAGACCCAGTTCTTGATCCAGTAAGGAGGCATTGTGAGAAATGAGCTGCCCAGCTAGTGGGTCTCTGGTGTTCCTGTCATCTTGTCCCCAAAAATCAAAGGCCACCCTGAGGGTGGTGTCAGAAGCTTTACCAAAAAGGAAGGGAAGGGAGGAATTTTCCAGTTTAGATTCAACTTTTTGCATAGGCAGATGCTTCTCTCTCAACTTTGGAAGCATTCATATTGTTGTTTCAGTAAAAAAAAAATCCACTTCTTAAGATTGTCCTGAGTTTAATAACCAGAAAAAGAGAGAGAAGGGACCAGCCCATGACACATTTGCATCTTACTGTTGCTTGACTTCTATTTTTACAACTTTTGTGGAGGAGATTGTCAAAGCCAGCTGTCAGTCCAGTTTCTGCAGTTCCCATGTGGGCATCCATGAGGAACCTCTTCAGTCAGGGGCTCCATAGGTTTGCCCTTGCTTTTTTGCAGGGCTGTTTTTTGTCATAGAACGCACTGGAACGGCGTTCCGGCACCTTTTTTTCCAATGGATTTTACGAAGTGATTTTGAATGGCGTAGCAGATCAGCAGCAAACATCATTAACATAGTGCCTGCGGGCTGCTTTTGTGTCTGCTATCTGCTATCTGATAGTGAGATAGTGAGGGAGCTGCTGGGCTTGGGATTGGTGTGTGTGGTCGCGCGCACTGAGTGCTTACTGCCAGTGGCGACGTGAGTTCCGGCACCTTTTTTTTTTTTTACGAAAAAAGCACTGCTTTTTTGAAAAAAAGTGTCATGATAATGTTCTCAAATAAACTGTGTTCATTTGTAAAATCCAGTCCTGCTGGATTTGTACCATTCCTCCAGCTACAGGTATTTTCCCTCTTTGCAAGGTACCAACTTGTCAGATGCTTGGAACTCCCCAGGTGGCTGCAATTTGCACAAAGGGGATCTTTTTTTCTTTTTCCTTCTGTTTTGTAGCATTTTCTTGCATTTCTCTGGGAGACATCAGGTGTCCCTACTAACCCATCAGTGTTGCAAGGGTTCCCCCAATGCCAGCATCAGGGAAACATTAAAAAGTAGAAGGAATTCCCCACTGGCAAGAGTGTGGAGTTTGACATGTACCTAAGTTACCCAAAGCTCAGGACTCTGTTTTTCTTTTTTGCCAAAATATTGTACACATATGTAGGTGCTATCTTCTTGTACACTTCCCTGACAACACAGAAATATTTAAGCCCTCCAATTCTGCCTTTAAAAAGGGAGCTCTGAACTTGACAGTTCAGGTGCAGATTGAGTTCACACTGGCTATGCTGGGGGGTTTTATCATCATTCGTTCTCGCACTCAAAAGCAGTTGTGGCATTTTGACATGGTATATTAGGTCCTCAGAAAACACAATTTGACTTGCTGTATGGTTTCTGCATACCACAACTTCTTGTTGTATCCTCTAAATCTGGACAACACAATCCATTCTGCGAGGAAGCCCAGTACAAAAGAGCTGCATGACAAAAGGAGCCATTGCTGCAGAAATAAACACAAGTATACCAGTAGGAAAATAGCTTTTGTTAATCTTCTAGAAATAATTCTCCATGGTATTACTGGTAGGTAGGTAGGTAAGTAGGTAAGCAGATTATTTACCTTCTGGTTCACTATGCTATCCATCAAAACAAGATTTGTTACTAAGATAAAGGTAAAAATTAAAATTAAGCTGCTTTCTGATAATGCTAAATTGCATAATTAAATTGAGAATGCTAGAATTCTTGGATATTCTGGGTGTCTAAAGCAACCATGTTCTGCATATATACATTTGTAACATGCATATATGCAGTAGTTACTAGATATAGTTATATTAATAACAAGAAGAAAACATATAAATATATTGCCATATCATCCTATCCTGGTCTAGAATTTCAACTATCTTGCATCCTAGGTTCCTTATACTGAGAAGCTTCTAAGACGAATTCACACAGCAAATGAGTCATTCTCTTCTTCTTCTCTGGCCTGGGTACGTTGGACAAGAAATGAGAAAAGATACCCTTCCGATACAGAATGTATTCATATCTCAGGTGCCAGAGAAAGGGCAACAGGACATGACTTTGTAAAGAGGAGAGAAGAGCTAAACAAATTATGGCTTTGCTCAGAGCCTCCTTTAACGAGATCCACAACTCAGTTGTACCCACTTGATTCAGAACCTGCAACATATGTGATCCACACCATTATTTTAGACTTCAGCATGGTACACTTTGTGGATTTACAAGCTTCCTATTTATTACGGGAGGTATGTCACTCAAATTATTGTAGTATATTTGCTTTATTTAGAACTGGTCTTCTGTGGCATTTATTGACACTACATCTTGTTATTTATTAATATTTATTTAAAATATCTAAGACACAGACCTCCCTTTTTAAAATTATGTGTGAACACAAATGTTCTACATCACTGTAGAGCTTTGAAGAAACTATAATGTAATCTAGACAGCCACTTCCTGTTCAACATGGTGATTTTTAAAAAACTATTTATGGTTTTGCAGTTGCTCCATGGAGAATTAGCATGGAGTTTTATTTTCCAGCAGGACCAGCAACATATTTCAGTTCTCAGCCCACTCATGTTCAGCAGTCCAGTTTTTGAAATTTACTGAAAGTGTGTTGTCTAAGGAGACATGTGGCTATTCTTTGGCTAGAAAACCAAAGAATGGTTTCTTCATTAATTATTTTTTTAAGTAATAGGGGAAACATGTTTAATGTGAACTTTCAGACACAAGTGAAATTGATACTTGCCAAAAATGTTTCAGAGGTCAACCCACTTATAGAAAGAAGAATTAAAGAACATAAGAACTATGCAGATAGTCTGATGGGATGAGGAGAGGCAGCAAACAGCATACACTGATTAAAAGAAGGCAGACATAGCCCCATTAAAGTGAAACAGTTAAAACTAATGTGCTAGAGTTTAAGAATGGGGAATAGCTCAGGATTCTAAACAGGGACTGAAAAGAGTTATGTCATCATCATCATAATCCTTATGGTAATGTCAGTCCTTAATTCATATATTGAAAAGAAGAATCTAAAGAAAATAGACAACAGTCTAACAGGTTGTCCAACAATATATGCATTTTATGAGATAGTTCATACATAGTTAGTGGAAAAGAGTTGAACAGAAATTAGGAATTCAAAGGTTAAAAATCACATTTGTGATGGGAAGTCTTAAAGAATGTCCTTAGCTTGACATTTTGCTTTTTAAAAGTAGCCTGTTTTTCAATCCCAGCTCACCTTCTCACACTGAATGATTTCTCAGAAACCGAAACCAAAATAGTCTGAAGCTTAGTGCAGAATCAGATCAACTGAATAATATTTCCTGTGCATTGTAGGTGTGAAATGATTGGTACATCACAAAGAGCAGAAAGGTCTGGGAATGAAATCCAACAAAGGCAAAGAGCAGAAAGGAAAGATGGCAGTGTATGCTAAGACAGGGCAGACTTCAGCAAGAAACCTTGCAACGACATGACTAAGCCAAGAATTTATAGTGACCTGTCTAAAGTCTTCAATACATTTCAAGGATGAGGAAAAAAATTGAACACAGGAATGTGTCTAATATATATAATCCAAATGGCAAGCTGTCTGTGATCAATTATTGTTGGCTCTGAATGGTCTAGGGTAGTCCACTCAGCCAAGCCATACCAACTTCATCTTACATGGGTCTAAGAAGAAGAAACTTCAGTTTTGAGAGCCAGTGTGGTGTAGTGATTAAGAGCACAAGACCTGGGTTCTAGTCTCTATTCAGCCATGGAGCCAACTGGGTGACTTTGGGCCAGTCACAGACTATCAGCCCAACTTATCCCACAGGGTTGTTGCGCTGGGGATAAGATTGAGAGAAGGAGAATGATTTAGGCTGCTTTGTGTTCATAAGAAAAAAGAGGGATATAAACTTACAAAGAAAGAAAGAAAGAAAGAAAGAAAGAAAGAAAGAAAGAAAGAAAGAAAGAAAAATTTAGAATAGGTTGCAGCACCATCACAATCACTTGAATTCTGACACAAAGATTTGCACCCTGGCTGCGGTCCTTTGAAGAACTTTTGAAGAACCTGTGCTTAATACACACAAAAAGGGAAGTTTAAACCCACTCAGAGAGCTCCCATACCAATTGACTAGTAAAATTGCCCAGTTGCCCAAGAAACTATCTCAGAGGCAGGAATGAGCAATTACTGAACTGTCAGCAGGCTTAAACAAGAGATTATTCCGGAATCTCCATGCAGGCATGGGTAGGGAGACCAAAGAACACATATTCCACTGGGAAAGAGAGCCTGAGGTCTTTCTCTCTTGGTACTGGTGCTAAGAGCAATTCTCTCAGGAAGCAGAAAAGCATGATACTATCACTCAGAGGAGGGTTTTTTGTTTTATTTTTGTTTTTTGTTTTTGCTTTTAATTGGCTCACTTTTAAAAGAAATTCTGAACAAACAAAACTTGTAGACAAACAATATGATTGTTTTCAGATTAGGTATTTAAAGGATTGCACTATTAGAAATGTAAAATATATGCATTATTTCTAACCTTCCCACAGATTACCTTGTTTGCCAAACAGGAAAGGAGAAATTGTATCTTACCTCTAGAAATAATCAGCAGAAATCAAGTTTTACCAGGCTTCTTCGCAGTCACTGTGCCCTAAGTCCTGACAATACATGTAATACCAAATGGTTTGAGATCTCCTACACAGTTATAATTAAAGTACTTTTGGAAAGTAACCTGACTATCATTCTAAGGGCAAGCAGACTAGATTCTTGATCTTCATCCATATTGTGTCTTAGCAATCTATATACATTGGATGAAAACATCACTAACGTTCCTATGTTGCCTTCCTTCTACAGCTTTGTCATGTATTTCAGAACATTGGTATCACAATTCTGATAGCTGCCTGTCATCGTAAGTACAGCAATCATGTTTCTCATTTTGGGTATTGCTTATATGAATAGTATCATATAGTGTGAAGCTCAGTCTTTTAATCATACTGCA